>NW_024003698.1:0-10936 GCF_014805625.2 Glossina fuscipes
ATTATTGTTTTGTCTATGTACTGTCTAAGCTACAATTGCAATTACAGAGCAAACCTGCATTCTATGTAAGTGTAAATATTTATAGGTAGATAAAAGGCTATTATTACGTGATGGTAAACAAGGTTTTTGCCATTAAAATCATTGCGTTACACAAGAACCGCCTTTTTTTCTCAGCACATGTAGGTTGGAGATATATTCATTTTGTCAAAGCATCTGCAGCATCTAAAAGAAAGTTCGGAAGAAGCCATAAAGCACATATGTTCCTCATTATTATCGAGTTGGGCATGTTCTTTCCTCCGTCTGTGTAATGTCTGCTGTCGCAAATATTAGTACGTCGGCTTCAAACTTGTCAAGAATATTCTTGTAGTTTAGTGCAACCAACACAACAAAAAAGTTTTTCCTGGTTATGAAAATCCTGAAAATGGTTAGGAAATAGAAATTTTCGCGTGGATGATATTTTTCAATACTCGTACCAAAATGAAAAAAATTTCAAGATGAAAATAGTACATGTGTAATATGCATGTAAACTTCTTACTTTATCTTCGGTTTACCACTTTATGCAAATATTATGAAATATAATAGAAAGTTTGTACAGCAATCTAAGAAAGAATTTGATGCACAAATTGCGGTATTGTCATATATCCACGTACATGTACATGTAGTTAATATGCATAAACATATATAAACATTAATATCCAAGGTAAACGGATGTAATGGAAATGTTGTGCGTTAAAAATTTATAAGAAAAGATATTTAATAATAAGTTATTTTTTGATGGGATCTTAAAGCGACTCTTAGACATAAGAGTATCGACTGCTATTATAAATATGATTATATTGAAATAATGGAATGCTGCATTTAAAAGCACGTTAGTACTGTCAAAAGCTGCCATAATGATCATGTAGCCCGAATTATCACCAGATAGCAAGCGACGTGTGATAAGTTAAATTACCCTAACATTACTAGAGACTAGACACACTCAACGCGTTGTGAAACCTCCAGAAAATTGCCAAGAAAAGCTACGTCTTACAAATAGATAAGACATCTGGGTTTGGGGCAAAGCAGGAATGAATTAAGCACACAGTATCTCCATCGTAAATCTGGGACATTAAAATAGGCAAGAAAGAAAACAAGTTTTAGTGGCAATTACAGCGTCAGCTTCAGTTTGATTCAATCATTCCTGAGACTAAGAGTAGTTCGGAAGAAATTCCGCAGATTGAAGAATATTGTTAACCTAAGTATCTGCAAATAACCTCGAAAGTTAGACGAACTGAATTCAAATCTTAGCTAATAAAAGAACTACGTGCTTCAAGCTCAGCACAAGAATCTCACTTAATCCACACTTGCCCTACGTACAGTTTACGCTTTCATTTTATCACGGAAAATATTGCGAGTAGATAGAAATCATGTTATAAATCAGGCGAATACGGAATGATTAAATGTTTCTTAAAATAATTAACAATAAGTAATTATTTATGAAAATTTTGATGAAAGTTTTCAAAGTAATCTCCGAATATCTTTAATGTGATTTTGACATTTAAGCAAGTTTGATTAAGTTTTTTCTCATATGGGAAAACATATTCTGAAGACTGCTGGTAGATTAATTTCCACTTTCACTTGATATGTTATAACTATTCAGAGATATCAACCACGACTTTTGTAAAAAAATGCTCAAAAATTCTTTTTCAACATTACATTTAATTAACTACTTTCCGATGTTTATTGATTGAAGAGCAAATACGTTCTACGAACCCCTTGGACTAAGTTAAGCTGATTACTAACATTTTGAAACTATTTTAAACTGTTTTAAAATTAGGGAAAACGCAATTATATTATTCAACCTTATTTTACAAATACACATTCATGTGTACAATCTATTTGATAATAGTATGACAAAAATAACAACTTGACTGAAAAATCTCAACGAGAACCGTAGCATTATTAGCAAACAAAATATCAATTATTTAAATATCTGTGGATTTTCCCTTACATTTTTATCATCACATTGCTAAATAATACATTATTAATTCAATATTTACATGACCTAAAAACATTAAAGTGAGCGTAATGTCTGGCTATTCAAAGTTTACTGAAAGGATAGAAACGCAACGAATAGTTTGATTCGTATTTCATATACCATTTTGAAAAGAAAACCAACGAAATCGCCAACCCTAATAAACCTAACAAGCTATGGATGAATGTGCGCGCAGGTTTAATACTATTGTTTGGTACTTTAAATATTATAATAGGAGGCAGACAGACTAACGGACTTTAGGAAATTGAATTTAAATTTTCTACCAATCGAATTTAAGGCTAGTTAATGAATATTAAAAACGGATGAAGAAAATTAATAGGTAGCATAGGTTAGAGGGTCCTTCAAATTATTTTTGGCGATTTATCTAAATAAGTATCACGAAGGAGGAACGGAAAACTTTGTACAATTTTAGGAACGAACTTTAAAAGTGTTTGCAATGACTCTGACGTTTGGAATTTCTGGTGCCATTGATTGAAAAACTTAACATACATATTCATGGATGGAGATATTTAATAATTAAATCTATATTTGCTTGTAAGCGGAACACTTTCTAACCAAACAAACAATATTAATGCAACCATCACTCATAAATTTAAATTTTGCAGTGAAGGAAATTTTATTTAAACAGAACGGACCGCCTGTTAGGACAAGTTTAATTCAAATCAGAATTTTGAAGCTTTTCATTTTTACGTCCATCACCGAAGGATGAGGGGGTCGTCTAAGCGACAAAAGCTTTTATTTTGAAAATAAAAAAATCAGTCGTCACCACTCCATACTGTAAGGCATGAAAATTTAGTTCTTTTACTTTCTTTGTCCTTTTTAGGTTAAGACTAATAGACATAAAAGATTCGGACACGAGATTAGTTGTCATTTTCAAAACTCCATTTTCGAAAAAGCACATACTAATATATCCCATAGTGGGGTTCTATCAATCTTTTTTAATCCCCCAACTGGTTCGTTTCATCTAACATACCAATTTCTCCGATTGCATGGCCCCCATGTCGCCGTTGAAAGTGGCTTATACCTCAATCCGCTATAAGTCAAATGATAATTTTAATTGGGTCTAGCTAAGATAAATTCAGAGATTTGGTATCAATTCAAAACTGATCAAATAATTCAGCGGGAGTGAGTGGAGAGGATTCAAAAACTTTATTAATAGTTCCTCTCATAAGTTTTTTACAATTTCTTGACAACTTTAGACATAAGAAACATCTGTTGTTTTCAAACTTTTATTTTTGCAAAGTTATATTCTATTATTACGAGTTCGCGTAAATCATTGCTGTTCTTTCATCGAACCTCTTCACGTTATTTACCTTTCCATCGCTTTTGAAGTCGACTTCGGTTTACTAACATCGATCGTAGATAATTTTCGGATTAATACTCAACAACTCCATCCACAATCGAAAACCTCTAATCAGCAAGAATATTATCTTTACATTCGTTACAGGGGTTATCTTACTTGCTAGAAACATCTGCCGGCGCGACACCCAAGTCAACTTATTCAACTTATTACTAAACAAATTTCAAAGTTTTTAAGTCACATAAAAGAAAACGTGTAGATATGTTGAAATGATCAAAGTCAGATAAAGTTTTAAAGCTTAAGCCAAAATATGAAAACAATCAAAGATTAAAATTATTCATGCAATCCAAACAACAGCCATTAGTTATGTGTCTACGCGAAAAAAACACTAAAATTCAAATTTGTGCATGGGACTCACACTCGCATATACCGACTTAAGGTATGCAGCCGTACACATATTTCACAATAAATGTGTACATCGACATGATTTGCATGGAATGACTGCATAACCAAAACAGGAAAGAGCGCGATGAGCGAATGCATAGAATGCATAATATTTCAATGATGTTTCCACATAATAATAATCTCTTTTTCCAAATATATGTAATAAGCATATCATAATTTGCAACATGTTCCTTTTTGCTTATACTTTGACCGTAGCAGCTTTTATTTACCCCTGTGTAAAATGTGGGTTGCCTTTATAATACGTAGCGCAATGCAATACAATGAGTACTACTCGAATAGTCCTCTGAATTTTTTACATTTTTCTGTCCTAAATGAAGTGAAGGAGTAAATAGTGGAAGAAAGTAGTTTCCATTCATAATGAGTAGAGCAACAATTTACTTCGGACATAACAGGACCACCCAGACTTTCGATTTATACGTAGTAGGCGAATTTGTAGCTTTCAAATCATCAGAAAATTCCTATCCAATAAAAAGAGAGCTTTAAACCCAATTCTAATTTAATTAATAGGGAAGATGAACATACCAATGCTCGGAAATTTATTAAACAGAATCAACGTATCAATGTAGATCGTCTGCAATAACGGCGGCTTGTGGTTTACGTCAAGAGACCAGTTTCTATTCACCAGAGTGATTATTCGAAACGGTGTCTAGTAATGGAAATCACACATTGCAATATAGAATATTCATTGATTTAGGTATTGTTTACACAATCATACAGACCAACTGCTAAAAAAGAGTTTAAGGAAAATCCAGTTGGACAATGTTACGAAATAGCGACGAAATCCAAAATATACTATAAATCCAAATGTACTATAAGTGGTATAGGGAATAAATAAAAAATAAATTTCTGTTTGAATCTCGAACTGTTTCGGATCTATAAACACATGCGTGTAAAAAGTTTCCCACCAATCCTCCCTATAAATTGTTACTTACAGCAGTTTGTATTTCTATTGTTTCTAACAACACTTAAGAATGTCGTCACAAATATTTACCACGCGCTTCAGATGCTACCTTCACATAGGCCCTTACACAAAAAAATTTTGCGCGCCATAAGGTTTTGCAGATAGATTCATCCATACTGGAGAGAGAAGATTACTTTTTTGCAGAGACAACTGATATTAGAATACACGATTTTAAATTATGGACTTTCGTTTTTTAGCTAGTTTTGCTTCACATAGTGCGCCCAGCCTGGTTTGATCATTTTCTTTTATTTAGGTTGTCGTATACGTAACAGCTTACTTTTTGCGGCAGTATTGATTGTCCACAGTTTCATTTATAAGAAGAAAACTGTAGTAGGAAGTTAAAAACGAAAGCATATTGTTGTTTCTTCGAATAGTATGAAGAATAAAGAAATAAATTATTTCAACACCCAGTTTATACTTAATAAATATAAGGCGTAATACCTAAACAAGACTTTTAATCGAAATTAAAACTAATTAAAAGGTCAAGATTTTATTGCGAAAGCTTCCGAAAGCAAACAGTCACGTTAGTCCTTACCAACTGAAGCCACACTCGTGATCCATTCAAACCACTATTAAAATGCTAAAACCTATAAAAATATTGTATGAAATAGCGACATATGCATGCATCGGTCTTCCCTCTATTTTGAAATAAAATATAGTACATTTGCTAACCGTGACGGTTGATAAAAGACTGACTCAAAACGGATTTTACGTATTTCCCGTCAGATATAATATAAGACCCTCGCACAAACTAAGCCCCATACCATTTATACTGGAAATGTAGCAACGTTCTAAACGATTTGATTTAGTTCGATTTTTTTACGAATCGATTGAATTTCATTTTATGAATTAGTTTCTGGTTGATGACTCCAAAGGCTTCTTTGGTATTCAACGTATTGGTTGAAAGTAGCTGCATGTTGTTGCATGTGTTTCTTGTTTACTACTGGCAGGATTGTTCTTACCCGAAAGCAAAAAATTAGCATCATTAACACATCCATGTTCCTTAAGGAATTGGTTCAATTCTGAGCAAAATTGCATTTGTGCTACGATTTCTATATAAAGTGTAATGAAACAATTCCTTATGGAATTGCTCCAATTCTGGGCGAAATTGGATTTGTGCCACGTTGTCTATGTAAAGTGTGATAAAAAGATCAGGAATATAAATCTTACGCTGGAAATTAAGTTACAATAGACAAGAAATGCATAAAATTAAACATAAGTAAATAAATGAAAGTATAAAAAACTGTTTTGGCGCCAAAATATACGTACGCCCATAGCGTGTGATAATAAAGTTTAAGAATTACGCGATGAAAGTTTGGAAACCAATTATATAGAACGGTAAAGAACTTGCAGTAGACACTTCGCTATTATTGTTCTATTTCGATACCCAAATTAAGTGATAGAGAGTAAAAGAAATTCGAACAAATCGAAAAGTGTTAAATATGTAGTATTTGAGTCGACAGTGTTTAAGTCGAATTAGTTGCAAAATTAACGAGTTACACGACATGGAACTAAATGTTAATTTCATTTAGTAAAACTGATGCATCAATTTTTTCCTCAGCAGACGACACTTAACGTTGAATATTAAAGCAATTTCTACTTTTCTACGGAGAATAAATAAACAAGTAAGTAAGGTCTATATTTACAAACTGACAAAGATCGCGTGGCGTGCCAATCAGCAGTACGCAGGGCAAATCCAAAGAACTGCTTCTGAAAAGGTTCTAGTTATCAATGGACCGTTGATAACCCATTACTGAATCATATGCCGTAACAAGTTTGACCAGACTTACTCCTCATTCCTCACAAATGTGCATAACTTCGCGTTATGTTTTTCATAATTTGGTTAGATTACGTCGATTGTGTGAGCATATGACTGGGAATCTCCAAATTATGCATCAAGTAAAGATGCACTATTTGTTTTGCGCTATTTTGTTTTGATTTTTCAGAGTATAATTTATTTTTTATAATATAATCAATAAATTGAGATGTGTAAGCACGAAATACATTCTTAAATGAACTCTAACAAGAATTTTTTGGTATTGTTTATTGCACTTTTCAGTTGCTTTTTTAAGTCCGGAACCCATCTACTCTTTTTCCAACTAGCCAATATTTTTTTTACACATATTTTTTTACACGAATTTTTTGGGAACGTTTTTGACGTGCAAAAAGAGAATTACCCATGTTTACAAACTTATGGATTCGAGAAACATATGGGATGCTTCTTTTTCTTCAGTGAACAACCGAAAATTCGCTAATTCAAATTAAAATCATCTCGAGATTAAAAAAAAAAAAATTACCGCTGTCAAATGACATAACACTGTATGTGACGACATTGTCTGACTATGTTCGCGCAAGTAAATAGATTACGTTCCTTGTGCTATTGCTTGGGAGGTTTTTTTATTGCTCCGTATGCATTGAATATTTACGTATGTATGACGAGTGTCGCCTTTTGACACGCTCCCACATGTTAACTATTATGGTGCAAGTACATGTAACGAATAAATTAATTGGAACAAACGACATAACAATTGCGGTAATTAAACATAAACCACACAAAACGAAAAAAGAATATGTTCCTCCTGAGCTAATATTTTGCAACCAAACTTGAAGAAGCTTTTTGTTAAGAGAAAAAGAGGAAAAAAATTACAATAAACAATAAGATGGAAAGTTAACTCTTTTTATGTTATTCTTTAAGAAGCCTTTTGGACCGACAAATGTTGAGCGAATTGCGAACACTGATTTGACAGTCGCAATTCTTATCTGCATGGGTGGGCAAAACTTGGATAAATCTGATATGAATCGGTCGAATGTAGAGGAATTTTTTACTTTGCAAACATTCCACTAGTTTGTCTTACGAATAATAAACGTGAAACTAGCAAGTTTCAACAAAGCCTTTTAAACGTAGTGAGGCAGAAAACATAACTGCCTGCCTGGCAGTAACAAAAACTTTTGAAGTTATTAAGTGAAGAGTCTCTGATCATTTTAATGAGTGATGATTAATTTCGATCGATAAAGTTAGTTCATTGCTAAACTTAAACGAAACCACAATATCATGAGCAATCGTTCTTCGTTTACGAAGACTGCGAAAGTAAAAAACATCTTATATAAAACAAGTAAGAAAATTAAACTTGGTAGGGACCGAACCGTTTATACTCATCACCGTTATCCAAAAGAAGACAAAAGAAATAAAACAACAAAATTTTCATGCTCTATAATTTGAAATGGGCGCAGTTAATTTTTTTTAAGTTTTAATCGCGTAGGCGTATCACGTAGGCGTGTCCTTTGAAAAGTTTAGGTCAATTCCAAATTATTTTGCAAATTTGTAGGCGATATCTTCATTTTTGCTAACGGGAGAATGTCACAAAGTTACGCAAACAGACAGATGGACAGACGAATAGGCGGGTATCTTTAGGTGCATTTCATATTTGAAACTGGCCAACAATTTATAAACTTTGTGGGATTTTTTAAGCTTGTTTATGCGCGTTATAAAGGTATTGAGAGAACAATTAAATTTTGGTACACTATAATATTGGGTAGGCGCTGTCCATTTATTCCATTTTGGTACATAAATGCTACAGCATCGCCCATAGAATTTGTGTTCAAAGTTTTGCACATTTTTTTACCATAGTTTAACATTAAAGAGCAGTAAACCAATTTTTCATTTCTTCGGGCAAACAGAGGTGTTCTTAGTTTACGTGGTGCTGTGGGCGAGTTTTTCGATTGATTCGCGCCATTTTCAATGCAAACCCGCGTGCAAGAACTTCCAATGATTCTGGCAAAATTGAAGTCCGTAGCTGCAATTTTATGTCCAGGGGATTGTTAACAACGGACATTAGACAGAAGTACAGATGGACAGACGGACTTGCTTAAATCGATTTACAATTTCATGCTGATCAAGAATATATATAATTTTTTTGCAAACGTTTTGAGAATAAGAATATATCTCTCGATGATGGATATAAAAATTTTATTGAAAGAAGAAGAAGTCATATGAAATTCAAACGTTGAAAGAAATAACGCTGCTATGTATGGAATGGTGAATTCTTCTTCTTTTGCAACCCTCATTGACATCCTCACAATGACTTGTCGTCTTCATCAAATCGATAGAAATCGCAATTGATTTCTTTACTTCATTATGAATTCGACTTTTCAACAAAGGCATTCATACATCGTTTTCGTCATCGGGGCAATCAACAATGATTAAAACATTTTTATTATTTATTGAAGTGATTGGGTGATTGGGGACGTAACCCAGACCCATTTTTGAAAATGAAGAAGGCTTCAAACACAGAGAAGGCAAGCATTAGCATGGGTTGTTTATTTTACCCACAATTGATAAAATAATCGAAAAAATATTGCATGCTCACTACGAAGTATTCCTGGAAAGTGAAACTCGGTTGGCTAAATATTAAAAGAAATGCCATTGAAAAGATAAAGCCATATCTGCGAATGATTGATTGTGCTATGGGCGACATGTTTTATGATTTTACGAAACCATTTAATTTGGTGGATCATAACGTTTTAAAAGAAAAACTTTCTCTTCGGGATCTAAGTGGAAGGAAGTGTGAACTTTCTGAAACCTTCGTTATTAACAGAAAACAATCCGTTCAAATAAATTGAGCAAATGTACTATGGGATGTGTCCAGAGCGGCGTGTCGCAGAGAAGCATTTCGGGACCACTTTTGTCCCTGATTCATCTAAATAATATAAATATTATTGGATGACATCGTAAAATATATGTTCTTATGCTGATGGCATGTGTGTCCTGGACTCATACAATCTCAGTTAGAGTCGCTGGTTATAGTTATGTTATCTTAATCGCAAAATATCCAAGACGTAACAAGTTGGTTTTGGTTCCCTACAAAATCGAATTTATCAGACTTAAATTTCAGAAAAAGAGAAATCTTCATTGCATTGTCAAACTAATGGCAGGTGTGTTTGCTGAAGTATATACAGTGATATATTTGGAAGTGCGTCTGCAGAATAACCTGTCTTGGCAGAGTTACATCCATCGGCTGGTTGAGTCATAAATTAAAAATATAAAAACTTATGTATCTGTTCTTGGTGAGGTATAAGGACTTGAAATCCCTTCAAATTTTGCAAAGAAAGTCGCTGAAAGATATGTTTGCGGTTCCAAGGGCGTTTCAAATTGTGCCGCTATATAAAAATGTGACTCAAACAATTGTCCTTGAATATGCCCTACATAAAATACAGCTGTTGAGACACCACACAGAACCGCACAGAATTGAATTACAATACAATTAACATAATTTAATACCAGATATGAATCTAATACACGACTATACGGCGTTTGGAAATCACGAAACAGAGACTTGCACATAGAGGTCGTTTGGAATATAATAGTTTTTGAGTGTTGCTTAAAACTCAGAATCCATATCAATTTGTAAAAGAGGTCAAAATCGGTACTTATTCCAAAATATTGAAATGCTTCTAATATAGATTCAGTGTGTAGGTTGGACATCCAAAATAAATCTGCGGAATTAATGAAGTTGGAACAAATTTTGCCGCCGTAAAATGTTTGTTTGCAAGATACCCTCAATAAGGTTCACGTGACGCTAAAACATTAAACGTATATGTAAATATTGTAAGCTTTGTGAAAAAAAATATAACACAAAGTTCTACGTATTTATACCATTAGAATACTTTCAGTTGATAGGGAACATCCTTTAGAACCATAGTTAATGACGTCGCAGATCCAATCGAACAGAAATATAATGATGTTCATTGCAAGGAACATTCTTGGCAGGTGCATTAGTGTATATGAAGATTAGCATACACATATTCTTCAGAGCAGATACGATTCAGGCAATCGCGACACGGTAGAAACATTGGACAATGTTTGGACTGTCTTTCACAACATTTGCGTGCACTAAAAAGTTCAAAATCTAGAAATTCCGCAGCTATCCTAGCTTATTTCGATGACGATGTGGACGTTTTCCCAGGTGCTTTCCAATTGAAGCGATTAAGTGAGAGAATATTATTATTATTGTTATTATAATTTTAGACTAATGAAATAAATTCTTAGACTAAAAAAAAGACATTGAGCACTAGCAGCACAGGCTATCGGCTCTAATATAAATAAATGTACATTAGATAATGAGCTTAGTAGTATTAATAAAGTAATATATACAATTTATATTCGATTCTGAAGCTG
>NW_024003700.1:0-1905 GCF_014805625.2 Glossina fuscipes
ACGAATTCACAGAAATACATCAATGAAAGTTGTCTGGAACAAAATCAACAGACTTAATGGGACTTCAAACCTGAACCAAATTTCTGCCATCTGCACTCCTAATGGAACTTTAACTGACGCAGATGAGATTTCTAATTACTTTGGAAAAGTGTGGTGTGAATACTCCTCTGACAACAACTTCTCCAGTGCTTTCATTGAAAATAAAAGGACTCCAATATCTCCTTCAAATAATATCGATAGATGTGCCATGTTCCTGGAAAATTGCGTATCTACCTCAGAACTTGGAAGTTGTCTCTCCAATTTGAAGGGGAAGACGCCTGGTCTAGACCGCATCTCATACCAAATGATCAGTGCTATGTCTAAGTCTAGTAAAAATAAATTACTGGACCTATATAATACGGTATTTATGACTGGCCATATACCCTACATGTGGAAACTGGCAACAGTTGTTCCAATTCCAAAGTCAAAAAATGTCTCCATCGCATCAGATTATCGCTCAATTTCTCTTTTACCTTGCCTCTCTAAGGTATTAGAGAAGATTATGGCATCTAGATTATCTTGGTTTCTTGAGTCCAAGAACCTGATAACAAAACAACAAGTTGGTTTCAAGCGGGGTAGAGGGTGCATCGACGCTCTGTTACATATTGATTATTTCACAAGCAAAGCAATTACCGAACGAAATCACGTAACAATTCTCTCAATTGATTTCGAAAAAGCATTTGACAGAGTTGGTCTTCATGTTATCTTAAGACTCTTGAAATCATGGAATGTTGGACCCAAATTCTTCAACTACATCAAATCATTCATGTCGCATCGGCGGTTCAAAGTTAGAATCAACAATCATCTTTCTGATTCCTTTCCGCTAATGAATGGCATTCCGCAAGGATCTCCTCTCTCTGTCACGCTTTTCCAGATCGCTTTCAACGAAATTAGCAAAATTCTTTGCCGTGTACCAAGAGTGGAACATTGTCTCTACGCGGACGATGTATACATTTTTACAAAAGAAAAAGACAACACGAAAGCAATCAACATCCTTAAATCTATTGCATGTGAGATCTCCACATGGGCAAACTCGTCAGGAGCTATAATCTCTATACAAAAATCAAAAAAAATGCACATTTGTCGAAAACAAATGTGCGATGCAGGAAACCTACTGATGCATATTAACGACTTACCAGTACTAAATGTGCAGACGCTCCATGTTCTCGGGCTCACGCTTTCAAACAATTATCGTTGGAAAGCACACTGCCTTCGGTTAAAAAACTCCCTTTTAACAAGGGGAAATTTCATACAGTACGTTGCTTGGAGAAGCCATGCGCATATTAACACTATCGCTTATCTTACCAAAATGCTTGTGTTAAGCAAGATTGACTATGCTTTGATAATTTATGGCAATAGTTGCAAATCTAATATCAACATCCTTAAACCGGTCTATCACCAAGCCGTCAGAGCAAGTTGTTATGCTTTTCGGACGACGCCCATAAATAATATTATAATTGAAACTGGTCTCCCAACTTTAGAAAACAGACTGTATGAGTTAAAGGCTAAAATAGCCCCTAAGCTTCTTAATTCAACCAAATCCATTCTCGGTGATGACGTGAGAAAGATTATTATTGCGAAGAAAATTCCAAAGTCACCATCTGCAATTGACCATTGTTTGTGCATCGCAAAGGAATTGAACATTCCCCTACAAATTTCCCGCTCTTTTGGTGTTAAACCTCCCTGGATTTTGAAAGACTGCTCTTTTGACGTTGCGCTGTCTATGCACAAGAAAGAAGATACTCCAAATTACGTCTTCAGGAATCTAATAGCTGAAAAAACCCAAGTATTGGACAGTACTGGTTGGAATCTTTTGTACACAGACGGCTCAAAATCTCCTGGTCTGCCTCCTGCTTGTGCGGTGGT
>NW_024003701.1:0-10368 GCF_014805625.2 Glossina fuscipes
TTTGTGCTAAGTTCGCTTATCTCGCTTTCTTAGTCAACGTCATAAGTCGACAAAACTTCTTGATCCATCCTTTTAACTCACTAAAAGTTTTCTATTGTATGTTCGTTTGCCAAGAATGTTTCAAAAGTCGTGCAAAACGCCAATGGTATAAAAATATTGCAAAATGATGGTGCTGTTATCAGCTTTATTTTAGCACTGCTTTCAATTAATGATTGTAATATTACTTTTAAACAGGATTAAAAAATTACGCTCAGCACTAACTTGCGTTTTAACAGAAATTTCAGCATTTTTTTTTTTTTGGTATGTTGAATTGAGATGGACTAAGAAATTTCAGCATTAATGGCAAAAATCTCAGAATTATTAACAAAGAACCTAGAAAATCCATGCGTTTTGATGGAAAACTCTAGGCAGGCAGATTAATGTTTGTTGTTCTTCATGACAGATGTTTAACGCTTGACATGGTTGTTGAAGGCAACTCTATTCTATGAGTTTGAAACTAGAAATAATAAAATCACTATATACGTCAACCAAAAAATTATAACTTCTTATCTTCTCCCACAGCCTGTAAAAGATCAACTCGTAGGGTAGCGTGCGGTACTTCACCTCCGTCGTCGTCTAAAAATGATTCGTCGACTCATGCGTGTGCTTCATTCTTGACTTGAAAGAATCGTTTCCACTAACGTTAAGTCGGCTGCTAATAAAAATATTACAAATAAGCCGGGAAGCCCTCCTCGTTTTAGACACGCTGCAGTGTATCTGGAGGGTATCTCCTCCCAGTAGCGCCATTCAGGCTAACTCTAAATAATAATATGTCCGCCTGTCTCCCTAACTGTTTGTGCGTACTCGGTGCTCAGTATGCTGAGCAAGTCACTCCGAATACGGAAGACATCTCCTTTGCGACACTATGTAAAAAGTTACCTTGTTGCAAAGGACCCGTCCCTCAATTTGAAGCATGCTAGCATTTTCAAATTGGCTCCACCTCAAGATAGAACTGTCTCGTCTTTAAGCTGTTAGTTCTTAGCACTTTTTAGTTTACCTGAGGATCTCTATCATCCATCAATTTGTATTTCCTCTTATTAGAGGCATGATGATCCGTTGAACTACTCTAACATGCCATATCTAACTTCCTCTAATAAACATGATTTTAATGAAACCAATAACTTACTGTTCAAATCGTTATTTCACACGTTATGCTCGATTTTTTGGGTGGAAATTTTGAAACCCCTTATGCTCGATATTTCAGCTGAAAGTATTGAAACACTACTATCTTCGTTCTATAATGTATTAAAGCTAACCATTTTTGCAGCCGTTCCGATCAAACAACCTCGCCCTCGAAGCACGTGCCCGCCATGGTTTAACAAGAGAATTAAATGTTACAAAACTAGGACAAACAAACTTTTCAAAAATTAAAGTGCTTTGGTAACCCTATTTGTGGAACTCGGGAGGTTTATATACGGTATTTGTGCAACTCGGGAGATTTATATTATTATTATTATTAAATAAAAAAAAAGACATTGAGCACTAGCAGCACAGGCTATCGGCTCTAATATAAATAAATGTACATTAGATAATGAGCTTAGTAGTATTATTATTATTATTTTAATTTTAGACTAATGAACTGAATTCTTAGACTAAAAAAAAGACATTGAGCAATAGCAACACAGGCTATCGGCTTAGTAGTATTAATAAAGCAATATATAGAATTTATATTCGGTTCAAAGATGCTGATTTTATGATGTCCATAGTCGCTCCAAATGCAATATTTCTAGCCAAAGAAAACTTAAGGCAGTCGCAGAGAATGTGCTTTATAGTTAGAGTTTGTCCACAACTGCAAATTAGGGAGGAAGACTTCTTCAAGATCCATTGGTGAGTTGCGATAGTATGACCAAGGCGAATTCTCGAAAATGTTTGGATCTTGGTTTTCTCAACGTTGGTGGATATAAAGGTGGAATTAATTGAGGGTTAATGGAAGAGTAGTGTTGATGATGGTATTGTAAATTTCCTTCTGCAATTTTCATTTTAACTCTTCTCCCAATGTATCTTTGAAGATCCAACTTTTCCATGACATCATCCATAAATAGAGGAGCAGAAGCAGCATACTTTGCCGCTCGATCAGCCTGCTCATTTCCCAATAAACCGATGTGACTTGGTACCCATAACATTTTAATTTTTCCGTCGGGTGTAGTAATTATATACCTTAATTTGTTGATGGTGCTCCATCTCGAAGTCGAAGGGTTCCGAATAGCTTGTAATACCGATAAACTGTTGGTAACAATGACGGTTTTGAGTTTGCTTTTAAGGGCAAGGTTCGCAGCGTGAAGGATAGCTCTGGCTTCGGTAGTGAACGTTGAAGTACTTTCGTGAAAAATGTGTTTGAGAAGAACCTGTCCTGAGAAAAACCTGTCCTGTAGAAGCTACCACAAGCAGGAGGCAGGCCAAAAGATTTTGAGCCGTCTGTGTATAAAAGATTCCAACCAGTACTCTCCAATACTTGGGTTTTTTCAGCTATTAGATTCCTGAAGACGTAATTTGGAGTATCTTTTTTTTTGTGCATAGACAGCGAGATGTCAAAAAAGCAGTCTTCCAAAATCTATGGAGGTTTAACACCAAAAGAGCGGAAAATTTTTAAGGGAATATTTAATTCCTTTGCGACGTACAAACAATGGTTAATTGCAGATGGTGACTTTGGAATTTTCTTCGCAATAATAATCTTTCACATGTCATAACCGAGAATAGATTTGTTTGAATTAAGAAACTTGGGGACTATTTTAGCTTTTAACTCATACAGTCTATTTTCTAAAGTTGGGAGACCAGTTTCAATTATAATAATATTTATGGGCGTCGTCCGAAAAGCGTAACAACTTGCTCTGACGGCTTGGTGATAGACCGGTTTAAGAATGTTGATATTAGATTTGCAGCTATTTCCATAAATTATCAAAGCATAGTCAATCTTGCTTAACACAAGTATTTTTGGTAAGATAAACAATAGTGTGAATATGCGCACGGCTTCTCCAAACAACGTACTGTATGAAATTTACCCTTTTTAAAATAGAGTTTTTTAATCGAAGACAGTGTGCTTTCCAACGATATTTGTTGAGAAAAGTGAGCCCGAGATAATGCAGTGTCGGCACATTTAGTACTGGTAAGTCATTAATATGCATCAGTAGATTTCCTGCATCGCAAATCTGCTTTCGACAAATGTGCATTTTTTTAGATTTTTGTAAGGAAATTTTAGCCCCCGACGAGTTTGCCCACGCGGAGATCTCTCGTCCAATAATTTTGAGGGTGTTGATTGCTTTCGTGTTGTCTTTTTCTTTTGTAAAAATGTATACACCGTCCGCGTAGAGACAATGTTCCACTCTTGGTACACGGCAAAGAATTTTGCTAATTTCGTTGAAGGCGATCTGGAAAAATATGACAGAGAGAGGAGATTCTTGTGGAATGCCATTCATTAACGGAAAGGAATCAGAAAGATAATTGTTGATTCTTACTTTGAACCGCCGATGCGACATGAATGATTTAATGTAGTTGAAGAATTTCTGTCCAACATTCTATGATTTTAAGAGTCTTAAAATAACATGAAGACCAACTCTGTCAAATGCTTTTTAAAAATCAATTGAGAGAATTGTTACGTGATTTCATTCGGAAATTGCTTTGCTTGTGAAATAATCAATATGTAACAGAGCGTCGGTGCACCCTCTACCCCGCTTGACACCAACTTTTGCTTTGTTATCAGGTTCTTGGACTCAAGAAACCAAGATAATCTAATTTTTTCCAATACCTTTGAGAGGCAAGATAAAAGAGAGATTGGGCGATAATCCGATGCGATGGAGACATTTTTAGACTTTGGAATTGGAACAACTGCTGCCAGTTTCCACATGTAGGATATGTGGCCAGCCAAAAATACCATATTATATAGGTCCAGTAACTTCTTTTTACTTGAATTAGACACCGCACTGATCACTTGGTAGGAGATGCGGTCTAGACCAGGTGTCTTCCTCTTCGATTTGGAGAGACAACTTTCAAGTTTTAAGGTAGATCTGCAATTTTCTGTCAATACAATTTGAAAGAGTAATTGGAGTCCTTTTATTTTCGATGAAAGCACTGGAAAAGTTGCTGTCAGAGGGGTACTCGCACCACATTTGTCCAAAGTAATTAGAAATATCATGTGCGTCAGTTAAACTTCCATTGGGAGTGCAGATGGCAGAAATTTCGTTCAGGTTTGAAGTCCCATTGAGTCTGTTGATTTTGTTCCAGACAACTTTCATTGATGTATTTCTGTGAATTCCTCTCGAAAAAAGTTCGAAACTAAGTGCCTTTGATTTTCGTAATTCCTTCCCGAATAAAGCATTGGCCTTTTTGTATAATAACAAGTGATCATGATCAGGACATCTCTTAAAGCGGTGCCATAGATCCATTTTATTTTTCCCTAAAAACGAAAGCGTGTTGAGGAATAGAAAGATGAGCAGCCGTGCGAATCGCTTTAGTCATAATAGCAGCATCATAGTTGCAGTTCCCGTTAAATGGCTTTGAATTCAGAAATGACTCGGCCTGTTTGGAGTAATTAATCCAATCCGCTTTATATAGGAGGAATTTGGCCTGTTTTGCTGGAGTAGCAGAGCACATTGAAAGTTTAAGATCGATTATGATTGGAAAGTGATCACTATTATGTAGATCATCAGAAATAGACCAGGAAACCAAAGGAAGAAGTGACGGAGAGCAACATGTTAAATCAATATGTGAAAAAGTGTGATGAGTTGAAAAGTGCGTTGGTTTTCCATCATTTAAAATACAGAGATTGCTTTGAATGAAGGCCTTTTCTGTGTTGTCACTGTTGAGCCCCAGATGGTATTCCAGCTGTTAAAGTTGCCGCATATAATTAATGGGGGGGAAAGAACGGAGAATAAATTGTGGAGTTCTTGCTGAGAAAATGATTGCGAAGGTGGAATATAGAGCGAAAGCACTGTAAATTTTATGTTTAACATTACTTGTATCGCCACGGCTTGTATATTAGAGCTTAAATCTATGCGTTTGTGAGGTATACTTGATTTTATAAAAACATCAACTCCTTGTTTGGAATATAAATTTTGATCAGCATTGGTGAAATATCCAGTACATGATTTGGGTGGAATGGGATTAAAGAGGTTCTACAATGGGTCTCTTGAAGCGATATAAAGGTTGGACTAAAATCACTTACGAGTTTACAGAGTCCATCAAAATTATTAAGAAGTTTCTTAATGTTCCATTCTAAAATTTTAAAAACTTTATTTAATTGTAGAGACATGGAGTGGAAAGTAAGTTAAGTTGACATGTCAGCGTCTCCGTCGAAAATGTCACTATAAGGATTTTGCGTGAATAATTTGCTCTTACCAGCAGAATAATCTGTACTTAGGTGTTTGCGTAAATTTGAAGTCCAACGAGCGGGCACACGTGAATGATTTGAAATTGAAGGTTGATTGAGGGATGGAAGATTGGATTCATTATAGCTAGTAATTTGTTGAGTAGAGTTGAGAACTGGTGATTCTGGAGGATTTAGTTTATTAGATTTTGGCATATGTGTTGTTGTTTTAATTTTTTATTATTATTATTATTTTAATTTTAGACTAATGAATTGAATTCTTAGACTAAAAAAAGACAAAGCACTAGCAACACAGGCTATCGGCTCTTTAATTTTTTAAATATTTGCTGTTGTTTTGAAAGCAAACATAATTTCTCTGCTTTTTTGAATTTCCGTCACTCATAAGCTCATAAGCTTCAAGCAACTGCCAAAATAAAATCGGTTGCGAAGACTCATTATCAATTAGTCGGAAATATTTGTCAGAAGAATTTCCCTAGAATTTTTTCACATCTTTACGAAAGCTATTGCGTTATGAGCTGCAAAAAAATATACATGAAAACCGGTTTAATGTAATAGAAAGAAAAGAAAGAAAATCTGAAAGTATCTAATAATCTAGTAATGACCGTTTAGCAAAGTATCTATTCGACGAAGCTGGCGAAAATTTTGGGCCGGATGGCCGCAGCTTCTGATCCCTTTAAAATAGCGTGTGTGAGTTCAATGTGGTTGAGTTTGCCGCAACAGCTGTCTTTTATGGGAAGAGATGGCCATTTGCCAAATTTTTCGACAAAATTCGCAAAATAGTACTACTTCGAAATTCTAAATTTACTTCAGCAAACAAATTTATACTTGGTTTTTATCAACTATTCGCAACTAATTAAACTTCTAATTTAACTTAACTTCTTTTTGCTACCAAAGCAGCGGCAAACAAATGAAAGATAAACTGATTTCACTAAAAGTAAGTCAAAAAGGAAAAAGGAATAGAACATACTTCACTTCTTTTTTTTCTTTACTTTTACAGGTTTTGGAAGTTTTTTAATAATTGGCCGTTTTATCAGAAAATGGCTTTCTTAACAAAAATTGTCCGTTTGTTAACTAATTATCAGCATCAATTGTATTCAAATATGATTTGAAAGAGTATTTTCTCCTTCTTGTTTACTTATTTTACTTGCACGACAAAACAAAATCTTTGTTGTATTCTGACAATAGCGAAAGTTAGGATAAGTTGTAATACATTAAAACATATTTGATAGATGTAATTTCATTAACTAATTGTCAAGCGTAAGCAAAGTAAAGTAAGATAATTTTGTGCAATGGCACATTTCTAGCCTGAATCTTCAATCAGTATTAAATGTCATAAATTATTTATTTCGGAACCCTTCCTTTGTTAACCCCGTTGTTAGGTAAGTATCATTAAGACGTTCATCATCATTTAAAGTCGGCTTATAGTCTTTATTCAAGAAGCTATGTTCCAAAATATAGTGTGGTATCAGATTTGTGTTTACATTTACAAATGCAATATCAGGGATTGTCAGCCATCGTTAGGAGTTCAGCGAAAATCTCCTGAGGTGCAAGTCAGTAGAGTCGACAGGAAAAGAACAGAAAAAGTCATACCTTAATAGTTTTTTTAAAAGATAATTTTATAGATGAAATGTAATTTACTCATTATATGAAGAATGAATGAAGAATTTCGCAATAGAGGAAGCGCTTTCTCCTCATCTTTTCAATATATTGATCTGATTGCTTCACATGACTGATAAAGCAAACAGCAATGAGTTCTTAATTAATGGTTTGTGAAGGAATCTTAAATAATTGATAAAAGAAATATTTTTAGAAAATAAGAATAATTTACTATTATTTTTTACTTTGATCAATCCATATATATGTTTCTAGAATAAGATGCAAACCCAATTTTTTTAAAGTTTTAATTTCGGTTTTTTTCTTTTTTTTTTAACAAAAAATTTTCATATTTTAATTATTATTAGAACTTAAAAAAAAACTAGTTTTCTCTGTGTATTTATAAATAAGAGCATGTATGTGTTTGATGCGTTATTTGAAGAAATAATTATGTGATATTAATCTTCTGCGTTAAAGCAGCGAGAATTTGTCTCCGTACAGCAGCATAAGAAAAAAGAATGTCGAATTTAATATGCCGGCACACACCGCAATGTTGTATTGCCCCAAATATGAATTGTAGATTGTCTCTTCGTATATATATATATATATTTTTTATTATTATGCATCTTCTAATTCCCTTGTCATTATTAAGGAGACAACAATGAGATTCTAAGGAAAACTATGCGAATCTCTGAAGAGTCTCCTTGTTAAAAATAAAATACATGAAGTTTTAAAAATCACTTATCTGTCAATGTTGAAGTCAAAATTGAATAATGACATTGATACACTAAACTATTTATTATTTATTTAAATGTTAAACAATTGTGTGGTTATTTAAATATTAAACAAATTATTTATATTTGAAATGTTATAATTTAATATTTTGGTACTATAACAACAATTTGTTGCTTATGAGTATTTTCATTCATTTCACATTAACAACATAAATTTATTAGAAACAACCCTGGGCTGAACATATGGTACTTGCATCTAAACATTGGAACTGACTTATTTAAAAAAGGATAACAAAAAGTTTCTACCAAATATATTTATACATATGTATTAATATATATTCTTAAAAGGCCTAACCCAATCACCTTAAGCGAATAAAAAAAATGGCTACAAATGAGCATAAAAACTTAGCAAATATAGTGAAATCGTTTCATGAATCCTTACGTCATCTATGTCAACAGCAAGGAGCACAAGAAGCTTGGAAAAAACATGTAAAACAACGGGGTCGTCTAAAAGAATACGCTACTGCAATGCACAAGTTGGCACAAATTTGGGAGGACAAGGACAACACAAGTAAAGAGGGCTTAGAAGCAAGAAGTCGTATTAAATGGACGATTGAGTTTTGTTTAGCGTATTTCTACACAGAACTTATTTATTTGGAGAAAAGGTCACGGGAACAACGCTTATTGGATTCTTGGACAGGATTTGATTGCTCGCAATGTCGATATATGAAGAATGTGCCAGAAAAGATAAAAGTCTTGGATGTTGGTAGTTGCTTTAATCCATTTGCTAAAGTACCATATTTTGAAGTGACAGCTGTTGACTTGTGTCCAGCTACTGATGATGTTCTACAAACTGATTTCCTAAATGTTCAAGTTAAGTCAATGGAAAATCCTAAAGTTGGGTTGGAAAATAATACAGTGACCTATTTACCGACTATATATTACGAATGTGTTGTGTTCAGTTTATTGCTCGAATATATGCCAAGTTCGGAGCAGCGCATCAATTGCTGCAGCAAGGCTTATGAACTCTTAAGACCAGAGGGCATCTTAATTATAATAACGCCTGACAGTGACCACGTCGGGAGAAACGCCGCTCTAATGAAGAACTGGCGTTACACCTTAAACTGTTTGGGTTTTATGCGTATACGTTTCGAAAAATTACCACATATTACATGCTTGGTTTTCCGGAAAGCAATTGATCCCCGCATATCTGAAAGATGGTCCATTTTACATAAGGAATCTTATATGACTTTCAGTTTAAAAATACCACAGGATAGTAAATCTAAGACACTTGCTGTTCCATCCCGAAAAAAACAGAAAAGTGCATACTCTCCAGAAAAATGGAAGACTATCCTCGCGTGGATTTGTAAATTGATGAAGGCGTTATGGATATACCTCAATTATTTATTTCAATTTAGAATGAAGGTCGGACACCATAGAAACACTTAAAAACCAATACGCTGGAGCAAATGCATTATCTTCTAAACTTAACTGGGACGGTGTTGCATGAGATGTTAAGAGGCAGCAGCACTAATAAAGCAGCAATAAAAATGTCTTCACTTTTTTAACAAATTCTTAAAGTGAAACATAGGAAGTAATAAATTATTTTATAAAAAAATTGAATTTTGGAATTTTTGATTAATTTTGCGCAATCGAGTCTACAATAACTTCTGCTTTATTAAATCAATTCAAGATATTACGTTAATCAAGTGATATATAAATCAATTTTTTAATGTTAAAAATAGAAGCAAGCGTATAAAAACAGTAGAAAAAACTAATATCAGAGGTAAGCAAATTGCATAGCAAAACATATATGTAAAGTACGAACATTAAAAAAGTAAGAGAACTAATATTAAACGATTTTATTTTACTACTGCTTTTTACAATATTCTCCGAATTAAGGAAAAGACCAATATTTTCTAATACCTAATATCACTATTTTTCTTTTTTTCATTTAATTTTGTATCATTTTGCTAACCAAAAACTGAACTGAATGATTCATATCCTTTTTCTCTCTCTCTGCATCTTTCAGTTATGTTTAGCAAGCGCGCCAAATATAATATATATAAACCTTCCCTCGTTCAGCAGAACGAGAGAGCTGGGAAACCAGTTTGAACTCTTTCCTTTCATTACGGACGCTGTCAGATATGAATTTCTTTTTTTGATCAATGTCAAAATTTTTTCAAACATTAATTCCGGTATTAGATTTCTGTAGAATTAAACGTTATTTACGATGTTATTTTCTTTTCCAAGTAAAATCTGCAACATATGAACGTTGTGCGGACAGGGGCAATCATTTCGGGCGCTGAGGCTGAGTGGCTGAGGCCGCCGGATATTTGCCATAATCGAAATACGATCAAGAGAAAATCACTTACGAGAATATGCCTTGATCGCAAATACGAACAGGTATTTGCTGTAGTAGCAGTCAGCGTAATGGGTATAGATATAAAATTTTAACTGTCCGATGTACGATGTTAATGATACTAACATTGAACACCGCTGTCATATATGCAATAAAACCTCTTCCATAGCCAGAGCTCTTCGAACACATATCTATCATAATCACGAATGTGCCAGAAAATTCAAATGTACCCTTCGTGAGAAGGCATTTAAAAGAGCTCAACATTTAAGAGTAAGTTTTTCTCAATTCCAATTTCATGTCAGCAATCTTATATATATTCA
>NW_024003702.1:0-3293 GCF_014805625.2 Glossina fuscipes
CTATAAGCATTCAAGAATTTCAAAAAATTATGTATGAAAGGAGTAGAGTACAAATAATTGTGAAAAAGCATTTCAAGAAAAGAAGGTTTTATAAATTCTACATTACTTCAATATCCAGATTTTGGGAGACAATTTTTTATAACTACTAACGTAAGCAAAGAAACTTATGGTACGGCACTTATACAGGAATATGATAGGAAACATTCACATTAAAGCAAAGCATCGCAAATAGCAACGTAATCGTCGTGGGTTCAAATCTCAAGTGCGAGACGGTTTTCAATACAGGCGAGCATATGATTTGAGTTATCCGGCAGCCTTTAAGCCCGTAATTTTTAAATTTATTTACAAAATATATAGAGAATAAATATATAAATTATATTAGTATATATGCATGTACCATTGAAGAAACCTGACGTCAAAAAATACTACAAATTAAAAATTATTCAAAGGAGGTAAAACCATATTGACATGTAAAGACATGATTGCTTTATTTATAAATGGAAAATTTGAATAACTCATCCTAAGGCTCGAAGAAGGCCTACAAACGGAACATTAGAAAATTACAAGTGGCACCTAGTCAGAAAATTTTCCAGTTTACATCTGTTAAAGAATTTAAAAGCATGGCCAATCAGAAATTGAATAAAATTAAAGCAGTGCTACTAAATGAGCTGACCACAATTTATGCAAAAGATAGGAGAACTATTGAGGATATGTTGAAGCCGTAATTATAATAACCTGGTTGAACGCAGTCACTGAATATCATACCTAAAATGCCTAATTTCAAAAAAAGCAAAACACGCAGAAGCCTGTACGGCAATAGCAAGAGCGTTGCATATGGTAATTGGTGGTACTAGCAGGATATCAAAGTTCAATAATTGAATTTAATCTGCAACTACTATATTATGTGATTTAACAGAATATTTGTTGCCAATACTTATTCAAGACAAAACCGCACGAACGGTTCCAAACGCCATATTCAAAGCATATACAGCAAGCTGTAGTCCGGTGTAGACGTTTATTACTGACATGGGAAGAGGATGTAAAAACTCTATACTGACGGAATCGAAACTTTAACATCGGCAGCTCAACACCACCAACCACTTGACACAATTGAAAGACATCACAGAACTTGTAACGAATTCGTAAGTTCTTATGTATTCCTTAATAAAAGCGATTGGGATGGCTAAAATAGTAGGTAAAGTAGCTACGTCCTATTTTAAAACAACACCATCAGTTGCTCATGACTGTTGTCCATTCGAATTAGTTTTTTTTTTTGAAAAATCCAAACTAGTTCAAACAATTTAATGAAGTGTATAGGATAACTCCCATATACAGCGTTGATAACTACGCAAAAAAGGCAAAGTTTAGGTTAAAAGTAACCGATAAGAGAGTTAAATAATTATAAGACAGGAATCAACTAAAAAAGACACTTAATCAAAACTACAAATTTAGTATAGATGTATTTCTTGTAAAGAATGAAACTGGACACAAACTAGAAACTGAATATACTGCTCCATACGAAAAAAAAGTTTTTTTTAAGACAACAATAGTTGATAAAAGAACAAATAAAGAATAAAAAGTTCTTAAGAAATATAAATTCGAGGATTGATGGAAGCCGTGGTACGAAATTTCTGACTGCTGATGCTTGCATTTTGAGAACGATACAAATTTTGCAGTGCCATAGAGGAACCCGGGATCAATTAATAAATGGGAACGCGGGCCACAGCTATTTCTCTAAGGTGCAATCTTGAAGATCACTTTGAAAACGCTATTAGAGGCAAATTTGCGAAGGCGTTAGAAAAGGTTCCGGCCCAGGACAACATTTTTTTCGAGCTAGTGGCAATATCATTCAAAAGGGTTCTCGGCATTCCCAATAAATTAGAATGTATAAGTAAAAGGGATATATCTATCTAACGAAGTTGAGATTAAAACCGAACGCCCTGTAAATTTCTTAGAAGAAAAAGTAGCAGAAGGTATCAGGCAAAGCAGCAAAGCGAAAACCAGGCACAACAGCAGCCGCAAAAGGCACACAGCCAGCAGAAAAGAAGGCAACAAACCTTATAAAATATACGCACCAAGCTTTATAAAATATGTGGGTAAAGCATAGAAATGACTCTTGCAAAGTTAAAAATTATACACACAAGAAAATCATACATACAACAAAATATATATATTAATTTACATTGTTGATAAATATATAAAATCATTTTCTTACACATTTTCGGGTGATGTGAGAGGATTTGATACGTCCCTCGGGGCCCTTCTACATCTCGCAAGATTGCTTTTCCACAATTTTTTCTCTACAACCAAACAACGTTATGCGGGTAAAGGAGTCATTCCGCCTGATTTATATATTTTCTTCAACATTACTTGATCATTTAATAACAATATTTTATATAACGTGTTTTTTATTTGTTATGAGACGGATTAGCCGTGTTGGTGATAAGGCCAGTATATCCAGTAGGCTGGTAAATTTCTACTATTCGTTGGTCCTTTGCTCTTTATCATTGATGGCGACAGTATACCATTATCTATGGAAATATTGATGATACAAAATTGATTACAAGCTATGGCGAATTAATAGTATTTTTTTTTTTTTTTTTGGTATGTTGAACAGAGATGGACTAAGCCAATAGATTTGTGGCTTATATGTCCAAATAATAAATTGTTGTAATTTTTAGTCACGATTATGTATAAAACGTAAAAAAAAAAAAGAGCGGCCGTAATAACTGGGGTGAGCATGTTAAATGTAATTGTGTGTGTGTGTGTAAGTGTGTTTGTTGAGTTCTTGAAAGTCAGACAGTGTTGCAAACTTTGGCTGAAAACGAAAAGGAATGTTATGGTAATTGAAAATGATTGAACGCAAAAAAAAAAAAAAAAAGGAAAGAGGAGGAAAAAGAAAAATTCTAAAAGGATAAATTGGCTTTTCTAATAAAGCAAGTTAGTTCCCCGAGATGACGTACTTTTTTTGCTGCAAAGAGATCGAGGAGACAGCCACATAACTTGAAGAAGCTAAAAGAATCTCTAATGCCATCAAGCCTGTGACATCTAAAGATTAGATGCTCAGCAGACTCAACAACATTGCAAACTTCACAAACATCACATGGTATAGCGCGAATCATTTTTAAATAAACTTTGTCATAAGTGTGACTACTCATGAGTCTATAAAGAATTTTGATTTCCCAGGAATTAAAAGAAGATACAGAGAAGGGTTTGAATTGAAATGTGGGATTTAATTTATAGAAAAGACGATTGGATTTAACGCGCGCGATTACTTTAAATTCGTCGTTTAG
>NW_024003703.1:0-7554 GCF_014805625.2 Glossina fuscipes
AAATATTAAAATTAAAATAGAAAAAAAGCGACAAGCAAGTTATTATAATAAGCCTCGACCTGCCATTGAATACGCTACACTACTTCACCTAAGGGAATAAGCCCACTGCGTACATTTTTCAAACATTCATTCAATTGTTTTTGCTTAATAGAGATACTTTAAACCATCTAGAATATGTAGGTGAAAATTCGTTGCCCGCCAAAAATTGGTTCCTCGAAAATGTCGAGCTATCCTCGCAGTGCTACGGCAAAAATACTTGTTCCAAATTAATTACAGCGGGAAAGTTGAAGCTCGATTAATTACTTTCCCCACCGCCCCTTAAAATCACTTTATTATCGAGATTTCCAGATTAAAATATAGACGAACGGAAACCATCCTAGGACGGTTAGGATACAGGTCGGCTTTAGGCAAAATATCATGCTCACCCGGTTAGTTAGATGAACTTTGTCCATCCGTCAGTGAGGTTAACAATGACATGTGTCTTCTGTGTAGTCGCAACTGCCTGCCGTGCGTTCGACGAACGTGAATAAGCCTCTCATCACTACGGAGCTTTCACGTCTTCGACGACAAGTGCCGACGGTTCGTTTTGGCAAATCTAAGGCATTCTTTAGATTCCCCTAGATAATGACAGACAAATTCATTATCTGTCCTCTCTTCGGCTGTATTTAAAGAAAGGAAATGACCTCCCAATATAGGGCTTCCCTACGTAGTGTCCATCTCATTCGGCAATCTTGCTTGTTGGACTTTTTTCCACTCAGATAAAGTTCACAAGTACTTGAAGGCTTTTTTTGCGACATATTTAAAGACTCTGCGGGCACTGGTACATTAAAGGTCTAAAACTTAAAGCGTACTATTTGTTTTTAGCTACAACACACTGTGTTTTTGGCTTTGAACTCCGGTACTTTTTTAACAGAATATATATTAACACAAGCAAGATATGTAGGATGATAGAACTAAATCTTTGTTATGGTAATTGAATTACCCTTGTTTCTCTATTTAATATTAATTCACATTATTATTATTATTATTTACCTTTGAAAGATACAAGAGAAGTTTTTTATAGAAGCATTTACCTGAAAGTAAAGAATGATATGAGATAAGAGAGGGAAAGATTTAAATAAATTTAAATTTCATAAAATGAAAAATTTGCATGTATTCATACTCACTTTACTTATTAAATATGTACATATATATATAGAAGGAACTGTACCTTTAATTTGTTCCGTTCGACTGTCAGTATGAAAATATAAGTGAACTGACAGCTATACAAGATAATTAAACAAGAAGGGCGCAAAAAAAAAATTACAACTTTACGACCCACCACTGTAAACCAATACAATAAATTAGAATTACAAAAGCCAAGACCATTCCTAGCGGGTCTTAGATCAATGTTTCCAATTAGCTTGAATTTAAAGCCCCTTTACCGTCTATTATGGCAGTGGTTCAGAACTTTGTACCAAGTTTTCCATGTGTTTGTTTCAAAACTGCCATCTCCTATCAACCATAAGTTGTACCTTTATTGTCTGTTACGGACTTGTTTATGAATGGACCAATGCCATCTATTTTCAAACTTGATTTGCGGTAAGTTTTCTATCTTTGTTCTACTAGTGTGAGTGTTCCAGCAAACGATAAAGAGACGGACAAGGAAAAAGAATTAAATCGTCTCAGGATCTTACACTGATCGGGAATATACAATATATATACATATATATTGCAATCATAATAGCAGCCCCATCTTTCGGGAGAGAAAGGTGTATGCATATCGGTCGTGGCCGATAGGTGGGCAATAATATTGTATATTTATATTCACGTAGGCATGAACTGATTTCTTTTTTCTTTTCTTTTCTTTTCTTGTTGTATATATTATTGAGGAGAATTTACTAAAACACTTTTTTAAGTTAACTATGGCAATTTTTTAACAAAAAGACTTTGCCAAAACAAGTCTGGCATAAAGTAACAAAACGAATGGTATGTTTGACCCAAAAAAAAAAAAAAAATGTTTTTGTTTTCAATTTTTATACATTGGATGAAAGCCAAAAGAAAAATCCAATTTTCTTCTTCTAATTCATGTAAGACAATAACTTTAAAACAAGATTGAGTGAAATAAAAAAAAAATAAATAAAAGTATTTCAAATTTTAAATTCCTTTAGCATTATTTTCAATTGCCTATAAAAACTTCGAAAACTTTAAATTACTTAGAAACACAAACAAAATAAAATAGATAACTCAGACAATCTAATATAATAGACTTCTCCTGTTCAGGCGCTTGAAACAATAAACCTTTTTTTGTGAAAGTGTAATGAACGAAAATTGACAAAATGTTCCTTGTTCCCTTTCCACATGCTCTCACGCTCCCTCTCTCTCTGTCTATCTTCCTTTGTTTCTATGCAATACAAGACAGATCGTAGTCTTAATTACTTAAGAAAAATTATAATCGACAATGACAGAATGTTGTATACCCCCACCATTGCCACTCTAAAAAAGGACTACAAAAAGCGGGAAAGCTAAATTCTCATATTCAATAATATGGAAGACACGACTGACTTTTTGTAGAATAAAATCGAAAATTTTTTTCATGCATCTAATGGAGTTTAAAAACAAAAATCCAACACCACGGAAAGCGATAATGTTTTCAGATTTTGTTGACTCCGTTTTTAAGGCTGCTTGGAAGGACGGCAGAAAGTTCACCACAGCTACCGGTTCATTAGGCTCATGGATAGCTGGACAGACAAACAGATCGCCATGCTTAGGTGCATTTCAAATTTCACATTCGTCAAGCATGTATATATTTCATGAGTTAATTGAATTCTGCTTCTGGGCGAAATTTAGATGCACTATAGCATTTGGTAGACGTGATTTGACTTGTACTGATACTATAACCGCGCTCATAGTGTAAATGTGCGAGTTTGTGAGTAATTAGCAAAAAGCAGACGTATATTACATGTGGAGTGCTTGAAGCCGCCTTCTGCTTAAGCCATAATATGTATATATATATATATATATCAAAAAAATAATAATACAATCGTAACCATTATATATACGAAATTGTCTGCACTCAAGAACGAGTGATTCATGCTACGGCAATGGAGTTCATTTATGTAAACAAACATTTACAAGTGGCAATCAGTTTGACACTAGCGACCCAATAAGGTCGGGTAGGGCTTATCACATTCTAGATGTCATAATTTTCACTTACCGTCATCACGCATAAACCCCGAAAAGAGTTTTGTGCCTTTCGTAATTTATACAGTGTCCTATTCTCAAGGGAACATAATGCCTAAATACCTTAGAAGGAACACTAAATGGTGCATGTTCTAACAATGTCACGAAATGCCTCGGACTATCTTAATATTATTCGGAGCTATTTTTGAAATTACATATTGGAACTGAACCATTTATTTATTGTCCTACAAAAAAAAAAATAAATAAATAAAAATAAAACTACATATCCTACTTATACCGCAGCGCAAAATTGCAGGAGAAACAAGTTTTGACCGGTCAAATGGCAGAGAATTATTTCCTTTCAATTAGATATTCGATAATATGTTATATGAATACATTATGGAAATGTTTTCAATGACAATAAGAGAACGTTTCCTATTAAAACAATGTAAACGACGGTTCAATTCAATGAAACTTATTATGCATAAATGTCATATGCATTAACAGTACAGCAGTCATATTGCCATGACATTTAATGTGATAAGGTGGAGCGGGAAGACAGGCAATCAACTGGAGCTTTTCACTCAACCCTGACAATTCATATTAAGGATAAGTGAAAAGAAAATATCAAACGAAGTGTACGATAAAATTTAAAGACGACAGTGTCAACGTATGCAAGCTATTGCGATGCGAAATATTTCCTTAAGCCATAACAATAAAAAAATTCAATGAAAAAATTGATAATTGAATTTTCCTCGAAGCGATTTCTTTTTTTTTTTTTTTTTTTTATTTGCAACTTATTTCGTTGAGTACTGACAGATTGCTGAGGCAAGTTAGTGGTAAAGTAAAATCTATGTAGAATTTTTTTTTGCCCTTTAATTCAATGAATGGCATTGACGTGTCCTGTTGGAAAGTTCAAAGAGTTATTGACGGTTTATAACAACAAAATGTTTCTATTTATCCACAAATTTAAGCTCAGGTAATCTTTTTTTTTTTTCTACCTAGTTCAAGTATAAAATGTTTTCGCATGATGTACTGACACAGGTCAAGATTAAAAAAAAAGCCATTGAGGATTAGTGAAATGACTAATTGAAACGCGCGTTAATCTTTTTTAAAATCTAAGTTGTATTTTATGTTAAACTTGTATTGAATATCATGTACCTGTGAGCAATAACGGCAAAACAATCTCCTTTGTTTAACGGGGACAGTTATCGCGTTGGAATCTCTACAAAGCTCCGTAAAATGTTTACAAATCATTGAAGCTGATTGCACCAAGTTGATGGAAACATTGTTTAAAAATTCAATCTTAACATGTTGCCGGCCAAGTGCACCGTTTTCAGTACATCAAGCTCAATTATTTAAATTAAAATATTAGAATCTAAAACTTAATTGTGTTCTCATCATTATGGTTTGAGTGGTGTAATGATATTTGGAACGCTGTTTGAGGCGTGTACCGATAATGGTACAACCGATGAGGAGAAATATATATATTGTTTCACTCATAAATAATCACATACACACACACACACACACACACACACACACACACATAATATGTTATCATGTAAAGGCAGCGTAGGTATGGCATCTAGTTGCATGCAACTTGACAGGGTACGCGATTATTGTAAATTAACCATTCATTGTCGGTAATCATGCACCAATCATGCAACAATTTATGTTTTTATATCTATTCAAGACGTCGATTCATAATGATCAATGGTCTTGCGTACTTTCAAAGCGTAGTCTGGATCTTGATGCAACTGACTAGTCTAGCAATTGCATTGACTACACATTTCTTTCGGATCAAAGCACATTAATTTCTTAGCACGTTCCAAGGTAACCATAGAGGTCATATGGAACTTTTCGAGTCATAATTCATTGACTTCCCTATGAATACTAATCATATGATCCATAAATTAAAGCTTACGTGTATTTCGTCAGCAATGCTTTGTTTTCCATTCTTGAGCATAAAAGTAAACTTTTTCTTTATACCTTTTTTTGTGGGAAATTCCATAAAAAAAAAATTTAAAAAAAAAAAAATAGAATTATTATTATATGTCATCAGTCATCAATCCCTTGTTTATTATTAAGCGCTTTATCTTTTATCTCTGGTCTTTGATTTTGTTTTTTCTCGAAGCAATTATTTTATGCCGTTTCTTAAGAAAAATTCAACCACAGCAACAGCAACAGCAACAACAATATTATGAATAGTATTTGATTGATTGTAAAGCTAGCTTTGAAGAAGGACTGCATAACGAATGACTGCATTGTGTCATTATCCAGTCAAGCAGTCATGTAGATAATTTAATAGACAATTGACTTTGAATACTTTCCTGCTTCGTGAACGGATTTGTTTATTAGATGTAAGAGAAAAAATAATTTTTTTTTTTGTTTTTTTACATTTTCACTGCAGTGAAGAGATCGGTCATGTTGACTTTGAATGTTTAATCAAGTAATTGAGTTTTGATGTCTGCATTCGTCAATTCGAAATTTTATTTCACAAACCTTTTCATCACAGGTGGGTATGACAGCCTTCTTTTAGTTTACTTTTAAACCAAACCAAAGTCAAGCAATTTTAAATTCAAAGTTAAACACTCTCTTAACAATAAAAAATTGTTTTTTTTTCTCTTAGTTTTTGTTTTTTTTTTTTTTCTTCTTTTTCTTCCAATAGAGGTACGAGTACATATGCCTTCATGCAAGGACACTTGTTTCAATAAGCACAACTACTTTCCAATTTTTGTAAGCAAGAGAGACAGACGAGAATACTTCTTAATGGCCTTCAATATTGCATTATAAAGCAAGATAATTATATTCAATTGTGACTGGATTTTTTCCACCCAAGAAAATTAAAATAAAAAAAAAGCTTAACTTGGAGTGGGCGTGGCGAATTTTTTCTATTTTCTATAGTAAGAGGTTTTGTCGCGTAGATGTGTGTGGGTGTTGTATGCGTGACCTTTGAAACGTTTAGGTCAAAGTAACGAGAAAGTGTTTACCACAAATACTACCGGGCAGCTGAACGGATGAACAGACAAGCAGGCGGATATGCTTAGGCGTATTCCGTATTGGGGTTCTTGAAACTTGTTTCTGCTCGTTATAAAGGTATTGGAAAAAAAGAAAAAAATTAAATTTTGATGCATTACAATACTGGATAGGCGTGGTCAATTTTTTCCATTTCCGTATAGGTATTACAGCATCGCCCATAGACTATGCGTTCAAATATTTGTACATTTATTTGCTCTAGTTTATGAGTAATGTGCAAAAAAACCGTTTTTTATTCCGTTTAACAAAACACAGGTGTTCTTAGTTCACGTAGTACTGCAGACGTGTCATTCAACCGATTTGGCTCATTTTCAACACCAACTTGTGTGCAAGAACTTGAAAGGTTTCTGCCAAATTTGAAGCCAATAGCGGCGAGGAAAATGTTCAAAACATACATTACACAGACGGACGGACGGACGGACAGACACACAAATTAAAATCGATTCAGTATTTGATGCTGAAGCATCTTTCTGGACGACAATTTCTCAATATGCTATATAATGGGAAATGCTTGTGCAAGTGATAAATCGATAGATCAAACTAAACTAACCAAAAATATTCGAAAGTTCATATATCCGCATATGAATTAACTAACACTCACTCCGATTTTTAATATATTTATTTAAATATATTATATTTGTATATATATTTACGATGACTGCATAATTCGTAAGTGAGCTTTTATTGACTATTTTCTGATGTAACTAAATAAATAAATAAATCAAAATTTTTATATTCATATACACAATAATTTAGTTAGCAATAAAACATAAATTGAAAGTTTACGAGTATTAACTACGTCGTAGAACAAGGTCTGCTAATACGTTAATAATTGATATTGTGATTTTAAAAAAATGGAATTTCCTATATATCAAAAAGAAGAAGAGGAAGAAAAAGTGCAAACACTGTGAAAGCGAAGCGCTTTGTTTACTTACATGTAAAATGCGTACATTATGTATATAAGGATGCAGGTTGCATGTTATACATGTTTACAGACCTTTTGCCTAACATATGCGCGTGAAATACTTTTAAAGTGAAATCAATCGAGAGCATACTGGATTCTATTGCGGTTATAATATGCATGATTAACTTATGAAGACCTGAAAACGATCAACATCAACTGGATCACTGAGATATTCCGAGTTTGTTTTTTAATCATGTCCACGCATCAGAAATTTTGAAAACACTGATTACTATGAGTACGAAGTGGCACCTGACACGCGCTTTCTAAACGCCAAAAGCTAGAATATTAATATTATTATAAAATATGAACTAAGCCGTTCTACAACAAAAAGTTCAGCACAACAGTGTTTAGTGGACTTTGGAATATTTAAATGTTTGCCAGAATTATTT
>NW_024003704.1:0-5718 GCF_014805625.2 Glossina fuscipes
ATCATCATCATCATCGACAGTGATTACGTCATCGTCTTCTCTATCCAAAGCACGAGCCGACACGCGTTCCATGTGCAGCGTTTTGTCAGGACTTTGCGGATAAATGTCGACGAATTTTTGTTCCACATTAACATTAGCTACACATCCATGAACTAGGAACTTGTCTATATTTTCCAAAGACATACGATGCGTATACTTTGCTATATGGAAACCATTAAGGGCTATCATGAAGGCTTCATTGGTGACTAGGATTTGTAGTTGTATATATTTTCCCGGTTGAAGTTTAAATGCTAATTCCGTGTCAAGCTCATCAACTCCCCATATTAAGCTCTTTCTAGAATTACGTGCTATTAAGTTGCGATTTGCCAGCACCGTCACTCGCAAAGCGATGTCTCTTTCCAGATTTTCTCGTCGAAAATCTACAGCGAATCTAGAGCAGAGAACAGAGAACACATATATACATTAATTAGATAAGATTTCTCCAAGCGGGTCTTAAATTATACCCTTCCGCTTTTGGAAGCGCTTTGCCCATTATTGTGAAAGATAGGCCTTCTGATAAATGTCGAAGCTCATCTGTCTCATAAACCGGCTTTACATAGGCTTCCTCTAAATAAAAATTGTCTATACTATTTTCTGGTAGCAGATTACGCCCCTTAAGTGTATCACAGAGTTTAACTGTACCGTGAATTATCGAGAACATAATGCCCGTTTTCAAGATATTTTTTCAACTTTTTTTTTTCACAGTAAGACACAAAACGTTCCAACTACCAATAGATTTTGTTTTACGTAATTTTTACACAAAATTTACTCGTTTTGCAAACGATATATTATTTAAAATTATATTAAATTTCTATTTTACAATTATCAAATTTTTAAATGTCGAGCGAAATTGAAGTAATTTAACTGATTTTGAATGTTTGAGAGAAGAGAATGTTTGAGAGAGAAAGAGAAGTTATGAGATAGCTCTCTTTGAGTTAATCAAAAAAACTTCTCTTTTCACCTTTTCAATACGTTTGCAGAGCCCCGAGGTATGCATCAGAGATCCCACATAGTGTCTGTATTCTTAATCAGCATCAAATTTTGAATCGATTTAAGCAGGTCCGTCTGTCTGTCTGTCCGTCCGTGTAACGTTTGCTAAAGACACTTCTGACCGAAAAATTGAAGCTATCGGCTTCAAGTTTGGCAAAAACATTGGCAGCTCTTGCACACAGGATGGTTTTGGAAATGCGTCAAAGCGGTCAAAGGGCCCACCTGATGTAATATGTAAACTAAGTGCATACAGTTTTCAAAAGGAATAGAATATTGGTTTTTTGCTTATTACCCATAAAGTACAGTAGATAAACCTACATAAGCTGGAACGCATATTCTATGGACGATGCTGTAGCACCTAAAAAAATGGAAAAAATTGACTACACTTACCCAAGGTTATAGTGTATCAAAATTTAAATTTTTTTTTCAATCTTTTTTAGGTTTCAATTTTGTTTGCTTAATGCTCCTAAAGCCCAGCGCGTACACCATATAAATTTTTCCACTTAGAAAAAATCTCCCTACAACACAAAAAATCGGCCGCTCCCGGCCTATATTAATGGATATGATAATTTAATTTTTTTCTTTTCTTAAATCATTTTTAAAATAACGGCGATTGATATAAAAGATTTGGTCACGACCGAATATAAATTTCTTACTTGTTTTTTTATATTTATATCGCTCTTGACTCTCTGTATATTTTTTTTTTTGAAGGGATATTTAGCAATTCTTAGAAAAAGAGTATTAAAAGTCTCTATTAATCTTCAATTTCAAGATCCAGTAAACGAATGTCACCAAAGATTAAAATTGTATCAACGGACTCAGGATCCGACTTGAAAGGCCTTGACCGCAATGATCTTCCATTGAAGGTACTCCGATAGTCGTCGCGTCCCCGTTTTATGGTTAGGCGAATTTCAGAGTTAATCTGTACATCCACAGGCTCCTCGTCTTCATCGACATCGACGGGAGCACTTGCGCCACATTGACTGCAGTAATATTGAAACATAACTCGGAAACACCATTCCGGGTATGGCCAGTCTTGTGTGCCTGTTTGAAAGACAACCGCAAAATATGAATCGATCCTACGGGCACGACCAGTTATCGTTGCCCGGAAACCGTGCGCAAAAAATTTCTTATCGAAGCTCGCATAGTAGGGAACGGGAAGATATTTTTCGATTGAGCATTCCTGAGCGGATGATATCATGTTGGTGTCTGACGGCTCCTCGAATTCATCAATGTCTGATGACTCAGATCGATCTGGGTACTCTTCACGTTTGGACAAATGCTCGAAGTGTAAAGATCTGGCTGGACGTTTTGGATACTGTTGAACAAACTTCTGCTCAACGGTAATATCGCTAACGTCACCTTGAACATCCAACATTTTAACATCTTTTAATCGAAAGTCGTGGTAAAAACTTGAAGTATGGAAACCATTAACGGCAACTTTAAAATTGTCTTCTAACGTTAAGACCTCTATCATGAAATTTTTCCCTGGTGCCAACTTATAGCGCGATTTTGATAAAGTTTCGCGCTCGCTCCATTCGTGCTTTCTTCGGGACAAGCGCGACACTAAATTTCCGTGCACGTCCCCGACTATACGTAAAGCAATATCCCCATCTTTATTATCGACTGGGAAGTCAATAATAAAACTAAACAAAATCCAAGAAACTATTATACGCAAAATGTTGAAAAATTCATCTTCGCTACCTGATAGCGTCATGTTTTATTCGACCGCGAATTTGAAAACTTAAGCCTTCTTTTAAGGGCAATTTTATGGTTTCAATATGAACACTGCTCTTATTTGAAGGTGACGTCGTCGGTTCTTCTCTTCCCTGGCTTCTTCTGGATCGTGACTCGCGGCCTTCCTCGCCTTTGCAAAAGCTAGTACATAAGGCAAACATCTTCGATTCTAAAACAGATTAAATGTAACATATGTGACATAATGACATCTTACTCGAGGGAATATTTCTTGTCATTTTAAAGAAAGTATTTATTTTACACGTGTGTATGAATCGTAGCACTTACTGAATATTGTCGATTTTCATAGAGGTATATTCGATTATCAACATGCTTTGAAAGAGATAATTTTTTTGAACTGAATATCGAATTTTCCCCATTGCCAGTTAGAGCAATAAATTTTCAAATAATAGAAAGGAGACATAGACAAACGAAAAATATTAAAAGAATGGGGACTCTTAAGTGTTTTGAAGCAGAGCGAAACGGAGAAAATGATGCTGATAAACGGTTCAACGTCTTTTCTAAACGCACAGGAAAAATGTTAGGAACGAGACCTCACGTTTGTTATTGATAGCACTTACTTCTCATTTTTAGTCTCATTATTAGATAACATCTCCTTTCCTTTTAAGAATTCCTTCACCAATGAAGTGAAAAGAAAGAGATTAGAAAACCTTGAAAGAAGATTCTTATTTTAGCTAGAAGTCTTATATCACAATCTTTTGATGGAATTTCTCTTGAAATAGTCAAATTTCTTACACTATCTTTTATCTCTAAGTAGTGCAATTACGAGGTTTTTGTGCTTGAATAGATGAACACACGCATAAGATTTATGAAATAAGTCAAAATATTATAATCGACCAAGGCGGACCATTAAAAATTCTATGTAGCATGCAAAGCGGCTCAAAGGGCTTTTAACGTTATCTAACTAGCTCGCCGCAATTGGGGGGTTCATGAAAGTGATTTTGCCCTATAGAATCTTTATAAATTTTTAAGGTGTAAGTGAATGTGTAGTGAATGTGAGTGTGTTAAGTGTTCACCTACTTCGCCAGCCAGAATTCACTGAACATAATTATTCTTTCATTTTCGCGATAATACGTCAAAATTTTTACTTTACATTTTCGTCTTATGTTCATGTATACAATGAAGTGACGTAAGTCGTGCAAAGTTTTGCGAAATATTCTTCCTTTGTGTTTTATAAGGACCATTGTATGCGATTGTGTCCGGAAAAAATACCCAGAGTGACCCAAATTGCGTTCAATTATGCTTTACATTACATCACTCTTACGGAGTGTGGAGTTTCATCATAATTTACTAAACATTTTTTCTTGTTATAAAGGTTTATTTTCGATGGGAGTCCTTGCATGCTGTCTAGTCCAAAGAATAGCTTACCCACGCGAATGAAATTCTGTACGATTAGTTGGTATGTCAACTTACTACTATGGAACTACTATGGAAATATCACCATGGGAAGGTTGAGTTTTATTAGGAAGGTTGATTGCTATTTTTCGCATTCGTTTAGAATTCTAAAATGTATGCTATTATTAAGTGCTAGGTTTCTTGAAAAATTTTGGAAATTTTGAAAATCATACGGCAGCACCTATTCTCCGAAAGTATATATAAAAATTAGAAGGTGGCGTTAATTTTGATGATTTTTTCACTTGAAAAAGGCATTTATTGTGGAAAATTCTTACAATATACAGTAAAAGATCCTTATTCACGCTCCCTTCATTCGCGTTTTCACTATTCGCGGATTAAAAAAAATTAAGAAAATTCCAATTTTCGCGGCTATAAATTTCTTTATTCGCGGATCTAATATGTATATACATAATAGTAAAAGGATTCCAATTGGTATCCAATTACCATTCCGTATTCACGGTTTCTGTATTCGTGGCACATATACCCCGCGAATAAAGAAGAACTTTTACTGCACACTAATCAAAATAGTTTCTATCGTTTTCTGCAACATTTCACAATATTTTTTGTAATACGACGTTTTCGTGTCGAAGAAACTTACATTGATTTGGCAGAGTGGACAACTCTTGCAACAAATTGTTATAAGCACTGGCATTTTCCCATTTCTTTATAATTATTACCTGTAGATGTCGCCTATCAAAATTAACGCAAGTACCTAATAAAACAAACTTTCGATTGAGATTTGAAAGGAATTTTTTTTCAAGTTGTTTGCGAAGATGTGATTTAACAATCCAGGAGAGCTTAGAATAGACCAATCTTTTGTTAAACTGATCAGTCTAAGCCTGAATCAGTCTAAGCCTGCTTGTCCATTCGTTCGTTTGTCGACCTGAGGTCTGGGTCCAGGTATTCTTATGTTCAACTTACTGACGGCAATTTTTGAAAATGTCAACGTATTTTAGGTTAGGGAAGGACGCTATTGAAAATGGTTAGCATCGGAACACTTTTCCGATTACTTCCCATATAAAACCTTATTTTGAAAAAGTCGCTTTATGAATAATTGTAAGATGATGTGCGGTATTTAATGTTGGATAGTGGCGCCGTATTGTGTTTTTATTTGTTTTTTACTATAATCCAAACCTTTCATTTAAATCAAAACATGATTTCGATGCACCTCAGTCTATTTATTTTAGTCTGTGATAATCTGTATATCAATAAGTTTTAGATCGCCATATATCAGAGCCGTATTTACATAGTTAGGATTGATTTTGTACGGGCGGGTTTTTAAAGATTTTTTATTTGCTTTGGTCTCGTAGCCTTTTTTCCCACGCACTATTACCAATTTAAGATCTTCTTTTGATTTCATGTCTATGGCTTCCTCATTATCCTCTAAAGCTGGTGCCTTTTCACCTTGTTTGCTATTGTAGAATTTGAAAGCAACGTCATAACAAGCGGCTGGAGCCGGCCATCGGTGAGATCCTGTCAAAAATGACACATTCAAATGAAGAGCGTGAGAGCGTACTCGACCATTGATTACGAAGCTAA
>NW_024003705.1:0-2863 GCF_014805625.2 Glossina fuscipes
CTGTACTTTCCATTTTACCTGCCTTTTGTAATTTTATATATTCTGCTTGTTTGTGTCTTTTTAGTTCAAGAAAGGTGAAGAACAGTGAACCTGCACGGAATGGAAAAAGTGGAGTACAAACGTGAAGCTGAGATTACAGTTACGCAACATGAAACATGAAACGTGCAAATACATGGAGTGAGAATGAACTCAGTGATGAAATGAGCTCTGTTAAAAGGGTAAAATGTACAACGCAAGTGTTCTTTGAAAGGTTGTATTCACAGGCGAATGCATTCTCAAAAGAGGGGATTAATTGCGAATCATATCCACACGGATCCTGTGGTGCTGTAGAAAGGGAAATGAGAAAAATAACTAGTTTTAGGCCCTAACATAAACGAGGCAACTTACTTTTTGCGTTAGTGAGCAAATTCCTAATTATCCCAAAGAAATTTTTGCAATAGAAACCCAACAATTTGAGAATGGAAGGTCGTATAAATTTAAAGTATTAAAATTGTTATTACTTTTAAAACACATAATGCAAACGAGCAGGCACATCCTCTTTACTTCTCCCAAAAATAGTTGATTATCTTCTTTAACGTCTTTTCAAGCTTTCGCTCTGCCTTTCTTTCTTTCTCAATCCTAAGAAAAAAGAGGAAAAGTTAATTCGAACAAGTTCTGACATTTTATCTAACTATCGCACCCATCACATATCATTCATCGCATATCATCTATGAAGCACAGTATTACATAATCATAAAGTAGTAAAATAGTCTCGTAAATCAAGTATTAAGCATTGAATAAAGTAAAAGAAAAAATCTATTACAAAAGAATTAACAAAATTTGATTACATACCTAGTTCCCTAAAATATGAAATTGGTATACTTCGCTTAGAGCAATAAACGCCAACCAATAAACTATGAGCCACAGTGACAACTGATGGCCCTTCATTGATAACTAATTTGCTGTTAAACTTGGCAAAAGCTCATCTCAAGAGGAAATTTGTTCCATTGGGGATTAGGTAGTAAGTAAGAAATTCATATTCCACCTCAAAAGGGGATACTATATGCACGCATATGCACACATTTACCTATTTGTTCGAGTAACATTTGTGACCCGCTCTTGCTCACAACTTTTCGCAAAGTAACTGCGCTTTCTCCTAGTGAACTATTCGACAGGTCCGACAAATATTTCTGCCAAGTTTTAAGCTCTTTTATTATTGGGACTCTGTTTTTCGTATTCTGTATTCTGTGCTAAAGATTTAGATTCTGTGTCAATTTTTTGTGCTAAAATGTACATATAGTTATTTGCATGTAGTTGAAACTACGCTTCTGTCACGACTCGTTGGGACCATATTTGCCAAGGTCTAATATCCAATTTCTCAATTTCTTGAGATTCAAAGAAGTCATGATATTCAGACGAACGGATGGACCTGGCCAAATGATCCCCGAATTTGTCATCGAAATCGAGAATATGCATACTTTTGAAGATTTATTGTGCATACGTCTGGATATTCCAATAGGGCCCCTATACCTGGTATATCAAAGTGAAAAGTCAAAAGTGAGAGTACAAATAAAACACAAGAAAACTCTGCGACGGTTCAATTTTAAATCTGTCCTTAACTTAATTTATCTAAAAGGTTGGCGATCACTGGCCTAACTAATAGATACTTCTTAGCTATGCATGCATTCTCTTAAATATTTCATTCAAAGATTCTGTAGGTTTCCCTTGCTTACCAAAGACACGAACCATTTTTTTTTTTTTTTCTAAATTAATTAAGCCGAAACATGCTGTACATGTATTTATTATTTATCTAATTTTTTATAAAAATTTCTTTTATTCTCTTTATATATATTTTCCTAGAATGTAAAAAAAATTGATTCATTTAAAGAAGGTTTCGATAATCAACCAAGGCCGACCGTTACATTCCCAAAAATGTGCCTTATGTTTCAATAGGTTCCAAACTATATGCAGCCATGCACCAAAATATACAAAAAAAAAATTCGATAATTTATTTATCTTTTTTTAAGTAATTCTTGAGCAATTTTCGGAAATTAAATCTTCTGATAGTTTTGTTTTTTGGCTTTTAAACTCACAGAGTGGATAATCTGATAACAAGATTTCTTTTTCGGCATTGTTGTAAATAAAAAAAGTCAAAAAAAGTTGTGTTCGGTTCTCGGTTTAAATAAACAGAAATTAAATTAAATTTTCTATTCAGTACATTGTTGAAAACTAATTAACAATAAGTTCTTCTAAGCTGTAAATGAAAATTTTAAGTAAAATTTCATAACGAGAGAAAATATTTATCTAAATTCGTCACTTCGGTCGCATCTGCTCAAGACCTGCAAAGGAATAAACTAGAAAGCCTAAGCCTACCATGAATGACAAAAACGGTCGTCGTTGTAATATTTGTAAGCATTGTTTGTGGTTGTATGTTCGTTTGTGTAAGTGAGCACAAGTGTTAATTTTAGTGTTACCTTGCAGTTACTTTGGGCGATTTCCAAATGCACAATCCTCCTTTACATTACAGAAGCGCGACGAAGCGAAGCAAAAATTCTGATCCTTTCGAGCGGGATCCATTCAAAATTCAATCGTATAACTTTCACTATGCCGAGAGGCCTTCATATCCTATACAGGGGTTGCAGCAGCGTTTGGGCACTCCTTCCACTTTTAAGTGCTTTGATAATTTCTTCTTCAATTATCAATATCCACATAGCAGTGCAAGGCCACGAACGGCCGTTTTAAGCAACACCAACCACATGTCCAGAAACATGTCCAGCAACAATTATAATAAAGAGAATAAAGCTGCCGGACTTACTAAATATCAGCAATCTAGGCGGAGAAGTTTTGTGCAAGAACAAGGCCGAACCAGCAGCATATTTAACAA
>NW_024003706.1:0-3454 GCF_014805625.2 Glossina fuscipes
GATTAGTTTAGGCTCGCGAGAGTTCAGTTTTAGGCTACGAGTTAGGTTGAGTTTAGTTTGCGGTGCTGAGCAGAGAGGTTCAAAGAAAATTGAATTCCTCAGGAGTACTCCTTGCGATAGCAAGACGAATAGCTGTATGGACACAGATTGTAAGTGAAATTAATAATTGAATATTAACTTTACTTTGAAGCCGTACAAGTCGTGTTTGCAAGGTTTAGCGCTTAAAATAGATATCGAAATAAGAAATAAAATATAAGAAACAACATAATATTAATAAATAAACAAACATTATTTAAAATAAACGATCATTCGTTTTGAAGTGGATTTCGATCGCGTAGCTATTGCAATTAACAGTTTGTGTCTTGAATTTAAAAGAGAAAAAAACATTTCCCTTTACTTGTAAAATCCTCTTGAAATCATTAACAATCAAAAACTCAAAAAAATTAAAAAGAAAACTTCTTGTGAAACAAAACTTGGAGCCGCTGAAGTTACCCCAGCACCAGGTTTGGTCTTTAGCCTTCACAGTACATTTGTAAGCTTACGTTCTTGAAAGGTCAAGTATGCTTTTTGTTTTTCTATTATTTTTTCGAAATGAATATTGAATGACGATGACTATAATGCAAAACTAAATGGCTTTCAAGTTACTCCGTGGAAGTGAGAGCTAGTTAATTGAAGTTCTACCCGTCACCAATATGGCTTCACTTTTGTTCACGGCAAGTTTTAATTTGGACTTACGTAGCCACCCCTTTATTTGGCTTAAGTTGTCTTTTGCTACGGAGTCGACAATCATGTCCATGTTATCCGCGCACCCTATCAATCTTCCTCCTCTTAGAAAACCCATATTGGGTCGACCGTCGTACATGAGATTTCGCAGGAAAGTACCCAGGATGGGTACGATGCGATACCCCTGCTGTAACCCAGTGTTCTTTTGTACTGCCGTCTGCGTTATGTAGTAAGCTTCTACTAAGCAAGAAGCTGTCTGCCATTGTAATCCAGTACGGAAAGAAGCCACCCAGATGTAAATAATATTGGACAACCATAGTACAGGCGACAAATAATAAACGAATATCAGATGTGAAAAGTACTTATACGTCTTACTATATTTATTATTATTTTTTCCTATTTTTTCTTTGTTTCTATCTTTGTTAGTTTGACTTTGTGCTTGTTAAATTATTTTCTTTTAATTTGGGAATAACCTAATATAGTCTCTAATCTCCTACATGACATGACTAGTGAACGATAGTTTTCTTTTAAAAAATCTGATCTTACTTATGCATTTCCATCTAATCAGCGATCAGGCGGCGGTCCACATCTGAAAGCCTCTTAGGCTTTGTCATACCATCGCAATGAGAGTTGTAAGCTGAGAACTAAAAAATAACTTTTCGATTATGCCTTATATTCTATTAAGGAAGGAAGGAAAGATTGAATGTCCATCGAGCAAGTATAGAAAGAAAAGAGACCTTGTTGAACTTGGTCAAAACTTCCACGAACAGCAAGCCGATAAAATTTGATTGCCATGCCGTCTAAACGTTGCTCCCAATTTATTGCTAAAATGAATGGTTGCTTTGTTTTACAAAAAATATGGATTTTGATATCGAAACAAACGAAAAATAAAAACATTTGAGACGCACTGCAACGCTAAGCGAATACACCGGATAAAAACTAAATTTTTATGAAAATAACGTCGAGTATATCAATATTGTAATGGTGCCATCAAAATATCGATTTACAATAGTCTAAAACATATCGGGTATTATCCCGTTTTTTACACAACACTACGTATCTTCGGTTGTTGATTGCCTAATTTGCAGAAAAAGAAGATATCAGGTATTGTAATAAGGTAGTAAATGAGGTAAAATATTTTTTTAAATCATTACGTAACTCATTACACTTTCCTATCCTGGACACTAATTATATGTCTTTTAGATAACGAGCGTTCATTGTAAAGGCATATCTTGAGAACCATTTGGTCGAAAGTTATGGATGACTTTGCCCATTCGAAATTTACTTCGAAAACTAATGGGAAAATAAGGGGCAAATTTCGTAAATTTTATTGTAATCAAGTGTTAATGTGTTAAATCCCGTTTTAAGCTTTCAATGATTCTTCCTTTCCTTTCTGTTCTCTGTTCCCTACATATAAGTGTCAATCTTATTACACTACGTTTGCTTTACTGCTTCAATGGCAGACTGAAATATTGTTATTGTGAAAAAAGTAATGCACAGACAGACTTTTCTAATACGTTATGACAAGGTGAAAGCGCAGAGTCAGATAAACGTGCAGCAGAAAACTGAAACATCGAATAGCATTTCTGTTTAAAACGTGATTATAGGCAAAAGCTTGAATGGAAATTAAATTTATTGCAGGAGCCTTTTAAGGAGGTTGGAAATGTAGTCAGTCTATATATTTGATATAATACTAGAGCACAGTTGAATGTTTTAACTTTTCTTCTTTTTGCTCTCAACGCAGAGCTCACTTACACTATACTTAGATAAATCTCCACAGTGAAAAGAGTTATGGCACCTTTGCAGCCTTATAACTTATATCCAGAAAGAAAAGAAAATAACTAGATTTTCATATTCTACATTAAAGTGTGGGCGAGGCTGATTTCTTCTACTCTCAGTTTACAAGTAGAAATGTGTGTGGGCATTGTAGACGTGCCTTTAAAAAGTTCGAGTCATTTTCAAATCCTTTCGCATGTTTGCAGGCAATACCTTTATTTTCACGAACAAGAGAATGTGTATCACAACTACTACATGTGTATCACAACTACTACATAGAAGTGCAGACGTACAGATGAGCGGACGGACACGTGCATTTCGAATTTGAAACCGGCCAAGAAATTGTATACTTGAAAGAAATTGTATTATTGAAGATAGCTTTTGGGCGTTAAAAAGATTTGCGAATAAATTTTAAATTATGATACAGTATGAAATTGAATAGGCGACGCCAATTTCTTTCATTTTTGCGGAGATACTACAGCATCGTCTATGGAATATTCGTCCAAACTTTTCTAGGTTTATCTGCGGTAGTTTATAAGTAATAAGCAAACCCCCGAAATTTTTATCGTTTGGAAAAAGAAAGGTGTCCTCAATTTACGTACTACTGTGGACGTGTACTTCGATCAGTTTAGACCATTTTCAATACCAAACTGGGTGCAAAAACTTCCTATGTCTAGGCGATGTCTGTTGTAAATATTCCCCTGGTCGCAAAAAAGAAGCTATCGGTTAAATCGGCCGCAAGCAGCCCTACAGTACCACGTAAACTGAGAACACCTCTTCTTCAAAAGGAATAAAAATTGGTTTTTCTTTTTACTCATAAATATAGCGTATAAATGTGCAAAGATTTGAACCCACATTCCATAGCCGATGTTATAGTCCCTGTAGAACAATGGGAAAAATTAACCATGTGTATCAAAATTTAACTTTTTTCAACACCTTTATAACGCGCAGAAAC
>NW_024003707.1:0-8123 GCF_014805625.2 Glossina fuscipes
GGGGGAATTTCGCAGAGTACGGGTACTACACATCGAAAATCACTTAAAAAATTCCAGTACAAATTTTAAATACCCGAACTTGTTTGTTGTAAATTGTGATAAACAAAAAGTTGCTCTATTACTGTAAAACGCCTTTACGAAATAAATGTGTGTCTGTTTATTAGAGTAAAACGCCCGTAGCTTCATAATTGTCAGTCTAACAGGATTCAATGATCACAAGATTAAAAAGGATTTGGGACATGTTCTCTCCAATCTTCGTTAAGTTAAAATTAATTAAATGTTTAGTTGCGCCGCTCGCGTCATATTTATGCATATTTTTCAATATATATTGTAAATTAGGTTGTTTTTCTAAAGAAAAGAAAGAAGAGAAAGCTAGTTGTCGTAAATAATAATAAGATACACCAAGTACGTCTTCAACAAGCGTTGATATGATAGGATATATCAGTTTTCGTTTACAGATATTGGGGTCCCGATTTTCCGATAAATCTTTTTTATACTCACCACTATAAGATGGGGTATACTCATTTTGTTTTATTTTCACAATGTCTGTCACAACCAAAAGGATGCTTCAGACATCCTATGAAGTGTATATATTCTGTTGCCTAAAGCTCTTTGCTTTTCTTTGCGTCTAATATCACGGACCAAAGCGTAAAATACGTCATCAATATAAAGCCTTAAAGAAGTCGACGTCTCAAAAAATGGACAACCGAATTCATTGGCTATCCTTTTTCCTTCCTCGGTGGATACTTTTCTTAAAGCCTCCAAAAGACTTTTATTCACTATCAATACCCAAGGTATATCTTCTGTAAAACAAGTATAAATAGTTTAGTAAGTATAGAAAATTAATATAAATGTTAAAAGACTAAGACTTACAATCGCTTTGACATCTTCATCTTTGCCATCAACACGCTGCACTCTTAAGATGTGATAACAAAAGTCCAAAGCTTCAAAACGCCTTTGTTGACCCAATAGAACAATCATTACACAACCAGCCCAATTGAGACCTTCACAAAAACGTTCTTCTATGGTTTACTCAGTGCATCTTATCGGTATACAATAAACAAAGCTGACCATAAACGATGAAATTCTGAACATTTGGCAACATAAATAATGCCATTAGCTGGCGATGGTCCAGACGAGATCATCCAAATAACTTTTAATTCGACTGAGTATAATTTCGAAAATACTAAACCCGCAACTTACATCTTTTAACCACAAATGTTTAGTTTTATCATGTGATTCTTTCCACGCCGTACCATCTAAATGAATAAGATTTCGTGTTAATGGATTGGTGCTTACATTATTGTATAAACCGCGATCTTGTAAATGAACAGCATTTGCTACCAAAATTTGATGAATAGAATGAAGAATATTAACACTATCATAACACTATCATAACATAATCATCAATGATGATAACACTATCGGTTTTAGCCAAGCGTAAAAGTCGATAAAAAGCTTTCGCCAAAAAAACCTATACCAAAATATCTTACACCAAAAAAACTTACACCAAAAAAACCTACAACAAAAAAAATCAACACCAAAAATTTTTCTAAGAAAAATTCTTCTGACTTTCGTTTCAAGAAAGCATACACCAAAAATTTATTTACACCTAATTTAAGCTTCTGCAAAAACTCAAGCAGTAGACGCGATTGTAGTGATTTGCCAGTGCGATCTCATCCTTCATGAACAATAAAAGCCCCCCGTTTACTAGCTGAGCTCGTACCCATGCCGTTTTATTTCTTTCTTCCTTTTTTTTTTGGTTAATTTAAGGCAGCCGTAGGGAACATTTGCCTTACAGGCATGAAAAGAGAATTTGAAAATAGATTGTCGATGAGAATATTTAGAAATTCATTGGTTCTCAAACAAACACATGACCTCTTTATGATATTCCAAACCAAACTTAGTCTCGATGAAGAATTTCACGGCTACGCGATAATACCGCTGGACGATCCTGCTCCTCTACGATAATAAAATGAAGAAAATTAAATGAATTCGAAACCTTGCTTTCAAAACCTTGTGAACAACGCTCTTGGACCCTTTCAATAATGTTTCTTATTTTGTTTCTTACATCCAAAATGTCACGTTTCTATAATTTAAAAGATTCTTTCGTTACAAACCACATGTTGTCGCTGTGAACAGTTTTACTGCACTTTTGTCTCCAGAATCTGTGTAGTGTTTGCACAAAATACGTGTTGTTAGTGCCTCCAATATAGAACGCAGATGTACAATGGATACTTGTAACAAATTTACTTAGAAATATTTCTCAAACGTTTACTCTCTCATCATTTTTCGTCTACGTTTATTTGTGAAATTCGTCTTTGCTACGGACTTGGCAAAGTCAATGCACCGCAGTTAGCCAACTTAGCCGACTACTAACATAGTAAATTTGATTTATTCATTTTTGATAATTTTATTTCTGTCAGATAAATCCTGCTCATTCTGTTCCGACTATAACAGATGGCGATTTGATTCTAAAGGACAGTCATAGAATTCTAATTCATTTTTGGAAAAAATATCAAAAAGAAATGAATTTATGGCCGAAAGAATACAACGAACGTATGAAAGTTCTGAATATGTTGCTGGCGAAAGAAGTTCATTAAATGATATTAAAAACACCAGACGCTGTTTATTTATTAACAATCTAAGGCGATGTACATGATGGCCAGCAAGATGCCAAAGTGCTATTCGAGCTAAATTACAGCGAATATGCGAATATAATAATAATTTACCACTTAATCGCGTGTTAAATTGAGCCTTTTAAAGGGAAGGGAATTGAATTATTTATTTATTTATTTATTTATTTATTTATTCCACTTATACAAGAAACTCAACTAAAACAAAATGGCAGTAGAGTTCAATTGACTCTTAAGTAAATCTTAAAATTAATTAATAATAAAACTTAGTATAAGTACAATAAAACAAATAAGGAGGAAAAAAAAAAGAAAGAAAAAAAAAAAAAAGCATGTTCACAATTAGCATAGAGCCACACCCACAACCGATACAGGACCAAATTGCAAGTGAACCCCTAAGCCATCGCAAACATGCATAAGCTTGGCAACCGATAATTGTTAACAACAAATTAATTTTCGACTCATAATGACATATTTAAGGTTAAGTCAGTTTAAGTATGACATAGGTAAATCGCGCATATTAAGCAATATTGTTTTAATGGACTTTAAAGAGTCCGTTAATGAGAATAGATGATAGACATCATTTAGGTTCTTGCAAACAACTCTGAGCGGGTTAAACAGTTCAAAATTATATTTGCATTGACTAAGCTTTATCAACATAAAGTGCCTAGAGAAACGGTTAGGGACATTAAAGCCTATCTCACGAAGTAATGCGGGCGAGCCAATGCACCATTGCACCATTTATTAATTTGATTAAGAAGGAAACCCCAAGAACAAATCTACGTTTCTCGAGTGACGGTAAGGATAACAGAAGCAACCTATTTTCATAGGGTGGAAGAGGGGAAATCGGGTCCCAACCCAAATTCCTAAGGGCAAACAGCAAGAATTGCTTTTGTATAGATTCAATTGAATCTACGTAGCACCTATATGAAGGAGACCACACAACGGAGGCATACTCAAGTATAGGTCTAACCAAACACGTGTAAAGCCTTTTCGTAATATAAGGATCATCAAGCTCTTTGGACCACCTCTTTATAAAACCAAGCGCGGACCTAGCTTTGCTTAACGAGGACTCAATATGCAAATTGAAACGTAACGTATAATCGAATAGAACGCCTAAATCTATGAACGAATCGACGTCTTCCAACCTGTGCGAATCAATGAAGTATTGAGTACTGAACGACTTCCTTCTCAAGAAAGAAAGCTTCTTACATTTATTTAGATTTAGTTTCAGAAGATTGAGAGAGCACCATGCAACCAAATTGTTCAAGTCACATTGAAGATGATGTGATTGCGATTCTACGGAAAAAGAAGAAAACAGTTTCACATCATCAGCATACATTAAAATCTCACTGAATTTAATCACGGAGGGCAAATCATTGACGTGTAAATTAAATAAAATAGGTCCCAAGTGGCTACCTTGAGGTACGCCAGAAGTCACGGGGAATTCATCCGAGGTAATGAGGTTAAACAAAACCCTGAATGATCTACCATACAGATAAGAGCTTAACCATTCCACTAAGAAGAGAGGAAAGCCAGAGGTCTGGAGTTTAAATCTAAGAAGTCTATGAGTAACCATATCAAACGCTTTGCTAAAGTCAGTGTAAATGACATCAGTGCGAGAACCACTAGAAAAAGCCTTGAAAACATGAGAAGTAAACTCCAACAGATTGGTCACCGTAGATCTTCCCTTTCGAAAACCATGCTGGAAAGGAGAAATATACAATTTCATGGAAAAGGCTATATGCTGAGCCACAATTCGCTCGAACAGTTTAGGTAAGACACTCAACTTGGCAATGCCTCTGTAGTTCTCTACAAGTTGCCTACTACCACTTTTGTGAATAGGAATAAGGAAAGAAGTCTTCCAACACAAAGGGAAAACACCTAAATTCAAAGACTTATTAAAAATCTTTGGGATAACATCACAAAGCTCGCCAGCACAAGATATAAGTACACATGAGGGGATCCAGGTCCAGGCGAACAATTATATTTCAGAGAGCTCAATCCTTCAAAAACGTCATTTTCAGATATAACAAAGTTAGGAATTGAAATCGAATTAGAATATGGATTAGGATATGGATAATTTACCGATAAATCAAAATTGGCAGTTGAAAAGTTCTGTCGGAAGTATTCTGCAAAGAGATTTGAGGTTTCAAAATCATCCGCGGACTCGGAGCCATTAAAAGACACAAACGACGGATTTATGGAGATTTTTCTTTTGGAATTAACGAACTTGAAAAAGTATTTAGGGTTAGCAAACAAGGAGGATTTAACAAACTGAAGGTAACTGCAATAGTATTGGCGGTTGAGGGAATTAAATTTATGCCTTGCAACAGAGTAAGCGAAATAGTCGAGAGAAGAACCACTTTTCGAAAATTTTTTGAAAAGCTTGTTTTTCCTATTCTTGTAGTATTTAATTGTTTTATTAAACCACGGGGGACCCTTGCTTCGAGGAAGGGACTGCTTGATCGTAACGGATGCAGAAATAGCTTGATTTAATATATTGTAGAACGACGACAGTAAGCTATCAATGCTTCCCTCTGAGAAATCGAGCACAAAATGAGAAAGATGTGATTTTAGTATGGAAACATTGATTTTATGGAAATCATAACGTTGATATGAAAAATTTGAATTTTGAACGTTATAGAAGTTCAACGAACCAACATACTTGTAATGAAAGGAAACACCCAATGCTGGATGATATGGATCCTCAGGTAAACTAAACGGAAGACAACGATTAACGCAAAATTTGCAAAGTAGAGATCAAGAAATCTCCCATTACAATTAGGGGTACCATTGTATTGAACTAAATTATTATCAAATAATTCATTGATGAACACAACGGCTTTATCAGATTTTGAGGAAGGGATCAAACAGCCAGAACTATCACTGTAAAACCAATTGACTTGAGGCAAATTGAAGTCACCCAACGCAAGGACTATATCGGTAGGTTTAGATTGCTTGGCCACTTCACAAACGAGGGCGGCCTGTTTCTTATATACTTTAGCCTGTTTCTTTTATTTAGTATCTAATGTTTCTTTATTTTTTATTAATAAATCAATGTTTTCATATAAAATTTCTTAATTTCTTTTATTTTATAAGTTAGCTTAAAATTAAACCATCATAATTTTTAAACAAAGTCCTCGCGAAATTCCCTGTTAAAAGGCAAAGCAGAGTTTCTTGTAAAAATAGTCAAAACTGGCAGCTCTGTTAAATGGTTAAAAGCCCAACTTAACAACTTAAATGGTAACTCCATTCAACTCTGTTAAATGTCCACACTGAACAGAAAAAAACACATTCAAGTCTGTTAAAATGCAAAGCCGTCAACTCTGTTAAATAACAGACAAAACACATTCAACTCTGCAAAAATATATTCAATTCTTTTAATAGCAGTATTAGTATCTAATGTTCTTTTATTTTTTATTAATAAATCTATGTTTTCATATAAAATTTCTTAATTTCTTCAATTTTACAATATTTTTTAAAATATTGCTAGAAAAAAAATTTACTACAAAAACAACATACACAATAATTGTCTCAGCTCTTTTACCATTTATTTTAATCCCTGCAAAAGAAATGTACAATAAAGTCAGCGAAGTCTTATATTAAGTCGAATTAATTGAATTTATTTCTCAGCAAATTAAAAAAAACTTTTTTGAAACTTTTTTGGAATTTAAAATTTTTTTTTTTAATAAAATAAAATAAAAAGAAAAGTAAAACATATTTCCTATTACTGACTTTTTTAATACCTTTTTATATACGCATTATATGCAAATTTTAGTTATTAAGCATATGTTAATTTATACAAAAAACTATTCGAAAAAATAAGCTAATTCTCTGATCAACACAATTTTTCAATATATATATATACTCTTTTCTAGAAATAAATTGAATTCCACTACTATACATTTATTGTAGATGCTCCTAAATCTAATCAACCCTAAATATTGCTCTCGTTTATGTGTGTTTGTAATATTTTATGTAAATAAGTTTACAGCTGGTTAGTAAATCCCAAAGTTTACGCAGCTTTGGAAGGAAGGAGAGTTGTTAATATCAAAAGTGTCTTCTTCAAACGATTTCTAATGGCGATGTTAAGACGCTTAACCACAAGAACAACAACTACCGCAGGTGCCAACCCTCCTAGAACGCTGCAAAAATTTCAAAATTGTATTGCTTTCTTAATTCCTAGTTGGCACAATTTAACACAAAAGAAATCCACTCAAGTAGATGCAATTGATTGTTTCACCAATGAATTGGTCTTAAGAAGATGTAAGAAGTGGGAAGAACTCAAAGAAAATGTATGTCAAAGTTTAAATCAAAAGGATTCTTCAGTTTCTTGTTCCACGACAAATTTGCGAGAAAGTATGCATATGATGTCAAAAGCCATAAAAACTGATTTTGAAGCCCTGCGGTCGCCGAAACTAGTTCTTGATATACGATCACTTTCACAAGCACAGCTAGATAATTTGCTCATATCAACAGTGGAGATAAAAAACAAGTTAGATTTTCTTTATTTAGTACAACAATGTATACGATGGCAATATTTGCCTTCTAATGAGGTATTGATCGCTTCTCTCAAATATCTAAGCACTCTATCAGCAGTACAGCAGATTGAGTCTTTTTTGGAAATTTGTAAACAACAAAAACACCCTTTGTTAGAAGCGTATACAGACTTTGCTCCATTTAAAGCAATGGCTTTATGGCGCCATGGTCGATCCGATATGGCACTAACAACTTTACATCAAGGCTATGACAAGGCATTGCAAGCGTTACACCACCAAGCGTTACATGGCCACCATCAAGAACTTCTTCAACATATTCAAGGCTATGACTCCAGTAATTTAATGGCAAGTAACGGTAATGGCAAACGAATGATTCGAGCTGCTTTTCGTACAATTATTGAGGAAACCTTGATAAAGAAAAGTGAAGCGGTGTTAGTCTCGTTAATGGAAATTGCTCATGCAATATACAGTAAACACAACGATATTTTCGTAATCGCTTGCGTATGGAAACAATGTTTCGCCAGTGAGTGGTTCTGCGATCAGAAATCTGCTACAGACTTATTTGAAAGTAATGTGGACTTGCAGCAACTAGTAGCAAAAAAGTAAGAGATTTGTATTTCTTCCCTTAATGCTTACACTAGTTATAATATTTCACCCGATTCATTTTTTCAGATCTGGTTCTTTAGTTACTTCCTTTTTAAGTCACAACAATTTGGACGCGGTCCATCGCATTATAGAGTTATTTTTACAGTATAAAGAACGGGAAGCATGTTTCAATTGTCTCAGCTTACTATTTGGATATCATCGTAAATTATTTGTGAATTAATTTAAGCACTTATTTGATTATTATAAAGTTTCTTTTGACAGATCATCATAAGGACTTGCGAGCTTGTGCAGAAATTGTAAAATCGTGCAACGAACTAAGTATGCCTTTAAACGAAACGCAAAATGAACAATTTCTTTATTTATTCCTCAATCAAGAAAATAA
>NW_024003708.1:0-4330 GCF_014805625.2 Glossina fuscipes
TTGTACGCCTTGGTTTGTTTGTTCAACCAGTTAACTATATATGACGAATATATTCGTTATGATCGGTTCATCCATCCTTGTCGGATTTACTTCCAAAATTTTATCAGTATGATCGCGATTTACGATAATGTATTGTAGAAAATATTGTTATCATTATATATATGCCAGGCCACTACATATTGTACGTACCGTGTATATATCGAGTATACCGCTGAGGAAGTCGACACTATGAACTTGAAACTGCGCACTTTAATATATCTACGTACATCGCGTTTTATTATATTCCGCATTGCTGCCCGAGCTTAAGACTTTTGCGCGTTACGCTGTAGTTTAGTGGATGTCAAGGTCAAGGTTCCCGCTCGGCTTTTCTAGTCAATTCGCCCTAACATAATAGTATCTAAAAACAGCTCAGCAAATAACTTGGGATAGGAATGATATGAGAAGAGATATGTAAACAGCAATCATACAACAGACATAGCTAGCTGTTTATCTCTACGCGAAAAGTATCTGGACGCACTTCCAAAGTAGAAAGCTGGTTTTTCTTAATAACATTCCGTTCTGATTCATGTTTTAGTAACCAATAGATAACGGTTAGTAGTTGGTGTACGGTAGCTTGAGCCAATTAAAACTGATTGAATTGTCGCAGTAGTGTAAACGGGTATAGTATATTCACACAAATCTACTTATGCTTTTGGTTTGGAATCGTTCAATAAAATGTAACAATTTAACAGAACTCTTGTCGAGCAGTCAAACGTTTGCTAATTAACAGCGAGCGCACACATAAGAGTTTACGGTTCGAAATTGGTTTGCACTCTAAGCAAAATAAATTATCATTTTCATTATTATTATTAATTTAAGTGTTACTCATATATATATATATATATATACAATTATATATATTACGCTATCTTTCTATATACTACGCCTTCGTATATGTTATGAACCACGGCCACTTGACGCTTGTCGCTTCTAATAATATCGTAACAAATTCGGAATAAAATTTGTATTTTAGAGTTATGAAGATGTAAGTAATAACGATTATGTTTGTAAAACGTAAACCATTCATGAAACACATACACTTACATACATCAATACAATACATTGTCTTATCATAGTTAATGAAATATTTTATCCACAATTCTTATCTTCCACGAATGTTTATGAAATATGTATACACCGTTTGATGAACACATATATGGCACGCGAAATGCGACTTTTAGGAAAGTGGGGTAAGCAGGAGCAAAGCAAATCGTAATTTTATAAAAAGTGTCCATGAAATAATCGTTTCTTTCTTTCATCTTTCCTTACACGCGCACTATTTATTTTGCGTATTAATCGACGAAATGTGCGGTCAATTTGCGTAATTAAACTCGAAACATGCTCTTTAGACTGTAAGTAAATACGCGATAATTATTATTGTTGTTGCTGCCGCTGGCGTATTTCTGTTAATTTTCATTTACATTAAAGAGATGTTTACTTTCTAGGGTTTTCTTCAGTTAAATCCTGTAACTTACGGTAAAACTAATTCTAATCCAGCTAAGACATATTATAGCTTAATTCCCCTCAACCTGCATGATAATGCGACTGAAGCCTATCCAAGTGTAAATCCGAATCCCAATGCTTGGGAGTTTTTACAAAATATTGGTTATTATCAGTATGGGGCCTACTTTAATATCAGGTTTGCTTGTTTTTTTTTCTTTTCAATTGTGTTACAGTTTGAAATGTTTTCGTGATTTTAGCGAATTCTGGCACAGAGTGATTACTTTTGCGATGGACAGACATTATCAAGAGGGTGAGCAGAGGACTTTCTATATCCCAACTAATGACGCTTTTAAGGTAAATAGCGCAAAAATAAATCATACCTAAATTGGTCTAATCAGAGAATATGCATTTAGGGCAACATAAAAAGATATCATGTAAATGGAACAACAATCTTACGGAATATAGTCGAGGAAGCGTTGGTATTTCGGTTGGGAAATCGGGCACGACCAAAGAATCAAACCTACCGAACTATGGCTTGGGGAAAGGGCCACCCAACCCTAGTGCAGCATGACAAAAATCGTTTGAATTACTGTTGGTATGATATGCAAGAGTCTACAACGTGTAAAACAAACAAAACCCAGATTTTACACTCGGTCTTTGTAAGCAACGGCGTTGTAACTTTTATCGATAAGATAATGGGACTGAATGACACAATCGCTAAGAATATGGCAAGTATAAAAAAAGTTCTAGCAAGAGGAAAAAAATTGGACATATATACATATAGAAAGCAGCGCTAGGAAGGAATGAAAATTTTCGGACAATTACTATCTCTGTACACATAAATTATTTTTCGCATTTTCATAAAAACTGTTTTCGCATGCGATTAAAAGTGTCGCGTCCCGTTATTGCGTATCAGCGGAGTGGAGCAAAATGTGATAGCATCCATAGAATTGTAAAATATGGATCAATCAAAGTTCTTATAAAGAAAGGATAGTCTGATTGTCGACGCGTCTTTTCAATTAATGAGTCGAAAATTTTCTTTCTTTACATCATAAGCATTTATGCAGAGTAGAGTAGTCTTGCGTAAGCCTAGAGTACTTTCTGCTTTTACTATAATATGCAGATCAATGATCTAAACTATTTTTTATATATACATATATACATATATACATATATATCTTTTATCTTCTTAAATATGCAAAATTGACATTTGTTTGACTCAATGAATGGATGCCGCGTTGACATCATGTTCGTGATTGCCTAAAAAAAGGATCTGCAAGTAAGTATTAAATTATTTAAAGGAGTTATTAATATTGAAGCTATTTTCAAATGCGATTCGTCCATGAATTAACCGAACGTCGTGTACTTTTTCAATAATATTCAACAATATGAAAAATATAGTTGAACGATACACATCGTGTAAGTATAGATAATTAAGGATCTATGAAATTTGTGAAATAAATAAATTTAAACCGATTTGTGTAAATGTTTTACGCCAATGCCAATGCCAATAACTGAAATCCCCCCATCCTTCCTACATAATGCATGTACATCGTGGTTATGAACAACCCATGAATTCCGTCATCATATATGAATCCATTAATCGAATAAATATTTTAGACTTTGGTAAGTATTTTGATTATAGAATTCAAGGAACTTATGTAATATACTTAATGATTATTGATAAAATAACGAAAAAAAAATCTTTTTTCTTACATATTTTCATCTTATACTCGTTTCCTTATACCCGATGGGACCAATGAAATCACGTAATTTGTTGTTGATCGAATGCCTGAAAATTTATATTTTAGGTTCCTGTAAGTAAAACTATAGCTAAATGTATGAACGAGTCATTAAATGTATTTTCTAAAATTTCTTTCACACAAAAACATTGGTGCATTAATGCAATGCAATACAATGGTTAACATGGATGCTTGCCACCGTACGCGTATGCTTTGTTACTCATTTTACATAATACGGAATGGAAATAAAATGTTTCTAGTATGGTGTAAGTATTTATACCAGCAATTAATAAAAGAAATTAATCCTATTCCTTACATACATTTTTGCGCCTCGATCCCTACGGGCCTACAAATTTTCGCGCTTTTTCGATGCGTCTGTTCTCTGATGATCTAAAATTAGAGACAGGAGGTAAATACGTAAACGAGTTTATAATAATAATGATAATAATAATGGAAATATAGTAATAAATTTTTATTTATATAATCATTTATTTTATTTAATTACATAAAATACTAAAATGGGTCTAAACAACACTTTCATGCATTTTGCATATTGTGATTGATCTGATCGCGCTTCAAAATCACAATTTATATGATGTTAGGATCAGCTGCCTAAGCCAAAGGTAAGTAACTTGCCCACTTGCCCACTCTATTTAATATACAGATATATTTATACATTTGTATTGTTCTGATTGCTCGGCTAAGAATTCGGCAAAGAGTAATGTCCCTCTTTACTATATCTAAGTATATACAAATTTAAAAGATTTAGCAATGATTCTATATCTTTTTCTCATACCTTTTTAAATCGATACAAATACCAATTTCTATTAATGGGAATAACTAACGAATTACGACGTGCATTAACATTACGATCGTGGCGTCCTTAATTACTTCTATTCTTGAACTAAAACGCATGACTCTGCCATGACTCGATGATTGTCTACAATTGCAGCCAAGTGTAAGTGTTGTAAAATGTAAACGATTCACGAAACTCATATAAAACATTCATCAAATAATTTCTTTTCTCCTTCTTGTCCCTTTGTAAAACGCATATTAATTGACAACAATGTAATCATTGGTGTACGAATCTTCACTTTTTTGCTATG
>NW_024003709.1:0-13250 GCF_014805625.2 Glossina fuscipes
CCACATTTTATTGTATCAATCAATTCGAGATCAGAAAGGGATTCTGATGCTTTTAAGCTTGTCTTTCCGTCTGCCTGTCTGTATCGCTTTCTAATTCTGAATCGAACTAAGCTTGTCTATCCGTCTGTCTACCTGGATCACTATCTAAATCTGAATCGCTCTAAGCTTGTCTGTCCGTTTGCTCAGTTTGTATTCTTCTGTTCAACCTATTGATCCCAATTTTTGAGATATTTTGATGATGGATCCCGATACACCGTAATGTTTTGACTCAAGCAAGAATGCCGTAGAAAATGGCTCGAATTGAAGTACTTTCTAAACCACTTCCCATATAAAGCCTTACTTAGAAAAGTTATTAAGTGAATAAATGTACTAAGCGAAGGTGTGTAGGGTATTCAATGGCGGTATAGTGCTTTTATTTGCTTCTTACAAGTTTGAAAACAAAAATTGATTTAATTTTGCGACCTAAGTAGTACTAGTAGTATAACAATATCCGGTTTCGAAAGTTAACATTTTCGAAATTTACCTAACGCAATTTTATGGCCTTGATCTGATCTCTCGACGAATGCCGATTTTTAATTTGTTAATTGTTTTCGAGTATTTCGCATGTATTTTCCTTTTCAAACAAGGTCTAAACTCGGCGAAAATAATGCAAAAATATCGAATCGCATGATTTTCGTTGCCCTCTTGTGCCTAGATTTTTTGCAATCACTCAATTGCCGAATTTGAATGACAATAAGTTCATTGTTTCACGACTTCCGCGGCATGATAAGATTTCTCCGCCGCTGAAGCTGACAAATTTCTTATGTAAACTGCCGTCCATTCAGCTAAGAATAAGCTTCGCTATCAGTAGAGACGATTTCCGCAGAAAAACAAAAGCGTTTTTTACGAAAATCCATTTTCACAAACACACGAATGGCATAGCTTTGACACTACATCGGATCGACATTGCTACCGTAAATTGATAGATCAAAGAAAAGATTTATGTCATGTTCTCGCATGAAATTCATTAGAACAAAAGTGACTCATTTTGACCATCAGCCTTTCTATTATCTTTTTGGTAATAAATCAGTAATGATGTCATTACTAGAGATGTTCTGAGATTTGTTGAATACGAAGTGGTTTCAAAAAGTTTCAAAGAACTCTTTCGAAATTATATGTGGAGAGAGAGAGAGAGAGAGAGGAGAGAAAGAGAGAGAGAGGAGAGAAAGATAGAGAGTGAGAGAGAGAGAGAGAGAGAGACAAATGGGACGTAAAAAGGTCCGCATTTCGGGGTGGATGCATTAAAATGTCTCGGCAAAGATCTCAAAATTTTTGTGCATTTAGCATATACGTTACCATATTCTGGATGCTTTACCTCAAACGGGTCTAGGCTGTTTGAAGTACCTTATTATACCCGACCCTTTATTATCATATAGAAGTCATTTTCCACGACCATTTCTCAATTTCTTTGAAAATGGTTCTGTGCCGTCTCCCGTCTGGTAGTAACCCCTAGATGCAAATTCGGACCATTTAATTTTTCACTGTCAAGGAGCTGTCAATAAGCTTGCTGTAATATGCTCGCTGTAATTAATGCCATAGCCATGTCGCAGAAAGGGAAGTACCGGACTTTTCCAATTTTTTGAAGAGTTTTATCGACTTTATCTATCCATAGTTGACAAGAGTGCGGGGCGCATTTTGAGAGGAAACGAGTGCAGCATCTACATGTAGCACAAGGCTTGTCGAAGCGATTTTGTGAAATATACTGAATTTTTTCAAAATTTAAATATTTTTAACTAATTTTTTTTCTCCGATCATTGAGAACATGTGCCCGGCACGCGTAACACGTCCACGATCAGAAAGAATGGAAGGAAAGAACAAGAGGTGGGGAGTGAATGCAGCCTAATGTTTGCTTACCTAATCGATAAGTGTTATGCCTTTATCGCCTGACCACTTACTATAGCTACGATCAAATTCATAAATTCATCTCCCCTTGTACGTCTCCTGAATAGTTTTATACAATTTTTATAGGCGTGGCATTCGATTTTATCCTATTTTCAAAAAAAAAAAGAATATTCTCTTTCCATATATATTCACAGAAATGGTTTGGTTGAAATGTAATATATAATCTTTTTTATATAAATGTATCAAAAATATAAATTCATCTCTCCATAATAGTAGGTTCCACAGATTTTTGTATGTGGAATAAATGACTGGTTATTTAATTGATTTGTATATTTCAACAGAGTGATTATATGCCCAACTGGAAAGGTGCGAAAATTTCAGCAGCTTTTAAAGCATGCGTTAAACTGTATGAAGAAGGTGAACTGTATAACTTTCTCCTACCCGTTAGTAAAACAGAGTGCATAGCGAAGGTATCTGAGGAATTGTTTAAAAATTGGAAAAAGCACAATGACGATGGTAAGTAAATTTCGATCGCCTAAATGAATTTGAGAACATTTACGATTTCAGTTACTCTTCGACTTGTTGGGAAGAGTCATCACCGCTTGTATGAACGTCAATGCCCTGAAGAATTGCACGGAGCTCTGCCCCAACTTGGGCAGAAATCGTATGCGTACGCAATACAGTTTTTCACCGATTTCGATGTAAATCCATACAACGCTCACGTTGTAAAATATCTTAATAATAAGTCCACTTATGCATTATTGCTTTCGAAAAAGTTGCCATTATTAGCGGAAATGCCATTATTTATGTCACAGGGCAAAATACGCGTTCGCATTTCTAATCAGCCGAGAGAATTTGTAGTGCAAACAAATCAACAGCTCAATACGTTAATAAATTTTCATACAATGATTTTCAAAGATTTGCTTCAACTTTGGAAAGATTTTCTGGTCATTGATCGTCGCAATTTGGAAAATTCATATTTAATAGTGCCTTTGGATTCTTCTCAATCAATTGATTGGCAATTAATAGAAAGCTTCCAAAGCTTAGATCCAGCAAGATCTTATTCTGTGATAGAGCGCAAACAGAATGTATACCGTCCGGAGAATTTCCTTGATAAGGTCGTAACTAAATGGTATAATAAAAATGAAGACGAACAATTTGTTGTTGTTAAGATACGTCAGGACTTGAATCCTTTAAGTGATTTCGACAATAATCAATTCAAAAATTATGTGGAATTTTATCGAGCACGATATAATATCAATGTGGTAGATTGCAGCCAGTTTCTGCTAGAGGTAAACGCTAGCGTACTTGAGATTTGAACCCTCGAACACTATGACTTACGATTTGGGAATCGCGGTTCTTACCTTCTAGGCTACTCAATTTAAATTCCTTGTAAGTCCGCATTTCTCCGCAATTCTTATATACACCTTGCACTTTATCCAATGCGCAGTTTTAATTACTACTTGTATGATGCAATAGAAGCCCTTGCGTACCCGTTTGAATTACTTCCCTAATAAATTTAAAAAATTTAAAACAAAAACTCGAATGCTCTATGCAGGCTGTACCGCTCTAAGCCTGCGAGGTCTAAATAAATATCACAATGGATTTCTTATATTAGCTGCTTATGGACTGTCGTCTTCCAACTACGATTGTCACGAAAGTCATGCGATTTTGTAATCGTCTACCAGTAAAGTCAAAAGGAAGCGAAAAAACTCGGCGGAGTAAATAAATGATACGCATGCGTGATTGCCGGCAATTTTGGAGCAAACGACTTTCAGTTCTCTGGTGTCTTTCAAAAGTGCGGCTTACATAAAATTCGACCTAAAGATATCCTTAACTTTCAAGGCTCCCGGGCAGGTCCATGATTAACCCAAAGCTACTTGTTTCACCTCAAATCGCCCCAACATATGTACATATGTAAATGTCTTATTTAGTAATAGTTTGGCCTTTATTTAGACGGCTGCAAGGTAACAACGGCGTTGCTATCGTCTAACTTCCGCTTCAAAAGATGTCATTAATGAAATATTTACAAATAAAATAAAAAGTATGGCGTATGCGTTGTCTGTTGGCTGCTTGTAAACATATTTCGTATTATTAACTGATGAACGGAACATATTAACATAACTTAGCTTGGGTGTGTTTTGGGTTGAAGACCATAAAAAGCGCAGACAACCTTGAACTTTACAGTTTTAATTACGTATTATAATCATTATATAATAAAGTGGTTTTTCTTATCTTTTGTCTTGGGCGTGTATATATTTTGTATCATCATAGGAGTATAAGAGTAAATATGAATCGAATAAAGTTTTATCAACTCATTCATAAATTTACTTTAATTACATGAAAGTAAATCAAATGAATTAAAAATCATTGAAATGATTAAAGTGTTCTTATAAATAAACAAACACACTCTCGCAGATACTCGCTTATGGCATGCCTGTATGTATGCATGCAGTTAATTAAGAGCAAACAACAACAACAACAACAATAATAATAACTTGAATACCTTAACACGTTCTATAACGTATGGGGGTGTAAGGTGTTGAAGTATAAAAAAAAATAAAAATAAAAAAAAAAAACTGCATTAATTAGCCAATGAGAGCAGCAAGAGAAAGAATGAGAGATAGTACGAAGAAAAAAGAAAGGAAAAAAAAAAATAAATAAACTGGATTTTCTCTTCACCCCATAAAGGCACATGTTAATGTTAGTTTAATTTTAAAAGCTAAGTTCGTGCATGTGTGCATATGAACGCATTTGTTCTTATATCCCAAAAATAAACAACATTCGACACAATAAAGTTTTTCGTTTTATTTTTTCTTCTTTCCTTTCTTCAAGTTTTATCATTCATTCCGCTTCGTATGAAAAGACTGCAAAAGCTGGCTGGCTGGCTGGCTGACTGACTGACTGACGTCGAGTTTTATTTGTTGTCTGGTCTTTTATATATATGTGCTTATTATAAACGAATGTGTGTTGTCTGTTTTTTTTTTTTTTTGTTTTTTTTCCGCTTTTGCATACAAACTTAAATAGCAAACAAAAAAAAAATGATCTCATCATTCTGCAGCCAAACAGACAAATAATTATATGAAAAAAAAAAAGCAAAAACAAAAAAAACGACTCAAGCAACGAATTGAATGAAAATGACGAGCATGAATAGAATTTATTTTGTGTGTGGCAGAAAATTGAAAACGCGAAGATGATCGACAAAAAAGCAAAAATTAAGCAAAAAAATAAATAAATAAATAAATAAATAAATCACAAAAATAAACACATACCGCTCGGTGCTTTTTTACATGTACATGCAATGTCCGTAGGGGCAGAGACAATAACATTAATGTCAATAATAAAAATTTTTTGAGAAAAATAAACAAAATATTTTTTTTGTTGTTGTTTACTTAAACTCAAATAACACGATTTCATTAGAAGTTCAGTCTCGATAACCCAAATATCGCTTGCGATACGTTTCTAACATTTCTTTTCGTCTTTTTTTTTCCCCGTTTTCGTGACTCGACTACAATTTACACATATATATATATATATACATATATATGTGTATATATGTATGTATATATGTATGTATATATGTATGTACATATGTATGTATGTGGTATATGACTCTAATCGAATACATTAAGATTTTAATATTTAATAACTGAAAGATCCGATTTCATTCGCTTCTTCTGAGGTTAATGAGGTTTGCTTGAATTTTATTTATTTATTTTTTTTTATTGCCATCAAGAGGATTTCTTTGCTCATTTCATTATGAGAATAATCATTATCATCATCATCATCTTTTGTTTCTTATGTATGAAGTTGTTGTTTCGATGTTTTTTTTTTTTGGTATTTGGCATAGATTCTAAGTTTAGTTTAAGTCAAATGTCGACTCTTGGTTGTTTGTTTGTTTCTGTCAGCTGTAGAACGAATATATAGAAAATTGAATGACGCTTTTCTGCAGTACAAACCTACGTTAGGCACTTGCCGATGGAAGCGTTATTTATATTGGTTATTGGGAAGGTTGTAAGCTCTTCGGCCGGAAACTTGATTATCGCTTTTTCTTGTCTCGCCGGACACCATAAGACTTTCTGTTGCATCATTAAATCTAAATCTATTTGCGGTCGCTTTCAGATCTTGATGTCTTGAATTAACATAAGGGCGTCTCGACACGGACAAGAATCATGTTCGTCGTCATATATTTTCAGGATGAAAATGGCAATGAATGGCAATCATTTGTATCGCAAACTCGACTTTAACTTTGCGATGCGTGCAAATACGCTTAACATCTTATTTCAGCTATAAGCTTGAAAGCTTGTATGATGAATGCAATTAAAGGCATAAGAATCAATTTATCAACACCCTTGGATGGGGTAGAATGCTTTTGCATTTCATCGAAAGATTCGATATCTTGGATTTCGACAAACTGCATGACAAACTGAATAATTGCAAAATTGATTGTCAACAAGGCGTAGTCAGCATTTAGCTGACGTAAGAGTCGATTTATTGAAAATGAAGTTCGATTAGATGATGCGATTTATAATTTGATTATCTTTAAGCTTTAAGCTGATGGTCTTAAAACTTAAAGCCGCCTTAGATCGTCTCTTAGTTTTATACAACAAATTATAGGTTAATAAACTTTAAATATCTGCTTTTTGTTGCTGCTATGTTTTCAAATTCGTTTCAATGAAATCTGAAGGTGTATGTGCATATATATATATATATATATATGCGTGTATGCGTGCATAACTTGTTTAAAGCTTAGAGCAGCAAACGCTTTAGAAGAATGTACAGAGTGATATAAACAGTCATTTACGGTGAAAAAATGTAGGCGCAAATTAATTTGGTGTAAATTTTAGTCTACACACAATCATACAAACACTGGCTTAGATATGATTTGTATTCATTGGTATGCATTGAGAGAATTAGAGAATTTTTATCTTAATCTGTGGGCGCCATCAACTAGATACTGCTTTGGCTGCCTGCGCAATCAAGACAGACTTTCGAAATGGCCAAACATTATTGGAAAGAATTTCGGTTTGAAAAGAATTTTTTACCCCTTAAGCGCATAAATCGTTTCCATATATGGAAAAATCCTTTAAATTTTTATTAAGAGCCAAGCGAACTCTAGCTTCAAATGTTCTTCTTTTTCCTTTGGGATAAATAATAATAATAATAGATTTCCATTAACATTATAGAGGGATTAGAGAGAGGTATCATTTTTCTTTTTTACGAAATTCATGCGAATGAAACTTGGACCTTCTTCTAGTCCTACAAGTTGACATGTTTTAGAAGACAATAAAACGACCTAAGAAAAATTTCGTCGACTTGATATAAAGCCTACATATCCATCAAAATAGCGTAGAGCCACAAGACTTTTTTCAAGTTCTTCCATTTTCCCATCATAGTGGATTGTTCTACTTACGTTCGGATACGTTCTTCTTAACTTTCCTGTCGAAATTCCTTTCCCACTAATCTACTGAATTGCAGAGTGGTGTTCAAGGTATCGAGTCTTTGTTGCTTTTTTTCAATTTCTCTTCGACAAACAGCCAAGCAACGGGCAAATCATAGCCAAGTTGAAGTTTATTCTACGAAAACGAATTAATAGTGTCGTTGGAAAGCTTGAATTTCTTATCCTAAATTCTGGAGAGAAGAGTCGACAGGGGAAAGCTTGGTTTGCGGTTAATTTGTTTATTGTTTATGGGCTGCGTGCTCTTATCCCGCTTAAGCTTCGAATAGTTTATACTTCTTTGGAATACATAAGATTATCTATGCCAGTGTTACAAAGGAAATGAAGGAGTTATCATATGCTCTTGCCACTGTGGTGGGCATAAAAAGAAAAAGAAGAAAATATCCGAAATTATGATCTCAATCTGCCAACAAATAGCCGGCAACTGGAGTTTGTCTTGTCTTGTCTTGCTTTGTCTTGCCTTGGCTTGCTTTGCTTTGCTTTACTTGGCTTTGCTTTGCTTTGCTTTGCTTTGGCTTGCATCGTAAATAACAACAGTTATCTGTCATTGTTTTAATGTGTTACAGTAAAAAGCTATCTGCTTGAGTGGTAGATAAATTCCTTATGTGATTTATGTGTTTGCTTTAATAGGTTGCTTTTTTTTCGCGATAAAATTTGTAAAACATGTGAAAGAAGTCGCGTTCACTTTACAAACGAATCTCTACCCGAGTCTCCAATAGTTCGCAACTTCAATTCATTTTTCTATGACGGGTAGGATATCATTAAAGTACAAATGAGCAAATTGTTCCTTTTCTTTGTTTTTTTTTAATTACGCAGCTTAGTTGTATGCAGATCTGAGAGAATATACTTTGACATCATTTAGCTGTGTGGGTTGTACAATCGGAAGTCACTATGCAAACGCGAATTGAAAGAATTCACCCTTCAATTGAAGCATGAGATATAGATTAGGTCGAGTCACAAGTAACTTCCAACGCAGCTAAGCAGAATCTTTTGTGTGCATTTACCCATAGAAAAGTTTTTGTTTTCACTATCTAGGCGAGGGAGGATTCAGTTAGTCTTTTTTTTTTTTTGTTATTTTGTGTGATGCATGTCAACAGTTTCACTGAAATGGTGAGTCAAAAAGTTCATATTCGTGTAGTGTAATGCTTTGGAAATTTAAGTAAAGCAACAGTGCTAAGGCGACAGCTGAGAAAGTATGCAGCCTATGCGGTGAAGGACTGATAACTGATCGGGCAGTTAGAACTTGCTTTGTAAAATTCCGTTCTGGAGATACGAGCTTAAAAGATGGCACGTCTTTCCGCCTTTGACGACATGCTTGTGAAGGCAATATTGGCGCAAAATCCATGCCAATCAGCAAGAGCAAGAAGACTGAATACCTCACAACCATCTATTGAATTAATATAATTTTTTTCTTATTCAGCGAAAAGAAAATAAATGTTTGATGAAAAAACGAAAGTTGCTTCTGGTCCGACCTAATAGACTTTAGTTTTTCATCCTGTAACATCGTCTCATTGGAGTGTTTTTTGGCCGATTTCGTCAAATCACTTTCATCTGAAATCAAAGGCGTTTTTATTGCATTCACATCATCAAGTGCTTAATTTCGATCATAAACAGAGAAAAAGTAAAAAAAAAAACAATGTTTAGCACTTTTAGAGAAGTAACAAGCACCTCATGCTTCTCGCAGCTTCTGCAATTTCAATTAACTGTGTTTTACATCCCACACGTCCAATCGAGTTACTGATTGTTTTGGATGGATTTGGATTTCAACATGATCTTCTTTTTTTCTTGTTAATATGACTCGTCACTCAGTGCATATTTCTTATACGTGTATGAAAATTCGTGCAGAAATCGGGAACAGAGGACCTTGTGGTGTGGACCTTGTGTAGCCTTGGCGTTATCAAGTTTTCGAAAACGAGTTTGCAATCGTCTCCTTCGAACCCCCATTTCTGGCAGAATATATTTTGTGTCCTTCCAGCCTTATACTTGACGCTGCAAGTGCCACGCTGCGACCATATCAACCTTAAAGGAAATTTTGTTAGACGAAGAGCAGTTCTTTATCGCATTTGGCCAATTCCAGATATATAAGTATTTTTCGAGGTCTTGCGCAACTGTCAAGTGAATTAAGAAGAAAGATTTTATACAATCAACGCATGAACGGACATCATTAAGGTTTGGCTTATCAAATTCACCGATTGTTGAGGGTTGGAGTCCATTAGCCCCGCACAGCATTTTATATATAATAGCGTCTAATTGATACGACTAACATGGCAACAGCTTCAAATCTGGAGCAGACCCTTTTCGTAATGCTTTACACAACAACGCCTTGGCTTCTTGCTTAGCCTAAAACAAATTTAATATAAAAAAGAGCATCACTAACTCGACGACAGACCCGAAATTTGATAAAGGCATTTATTTTTATAGCGATAAGATTCACTTGCACAATGATCGATACTTGTAGAGGAGAAATGCCCTCCCAGAGGAAGAAAGCGTAGAACATTGCTTAGGGGAGAAAAACATTTTATAATAAATGCTTTTGATTATGAGTTATTTAGTGGAATTTGGGGTAAATTTGTCGTTTTTTTCAAGAAATTTCGAACGTGCTCCATGATTCTCCGACCAATACGACTTTATAGTATATTTTTATCATTTTTTTTCTTTACCAGCAACGGCTCATGTTAGATTAGTAAAAACTTGGACGTGATGGATAAATCACAATAAATGCCTGTTAAGCAAGCGTTGTGTTTGAGAAAAACCTACGATGGCTATCATGGACTTTACCATGTATTGGTTTGGTTTTAAGCTTGGCTCCAAATGCCTTCATTTTTATAGCTATATCTTATTAGTGGGACGAAGTTTTTATAGTTAAATCTCCCATGGAATCTTCATCTTCATAGATGACGCTTCACCAACACTTATAAGTGACAATATTAAACATTAGTCCCTTCTTGGTTGATTTGTTATACCAAAGTAAATGTAAATCCAAAAGTAGATACTTAAAACTTCTCTTTGTAGTCCATTAGGGAGTTACATCAAAGGTGTACATGTAATTAACGCAATCTGCCCCTTTTATTATACTGTATGTGGTATTTAGAAAAGTGCTTTGGAAATTTTATTGCATAGTGCGGCGCGGGATAATTGTAAAATACAAGTAAGAACCCAATCTTTTTGCCAACAAATTACAAAGGGATTATAAAGAACTCAACTCGCAAATAGTCCGCATGAGTGGCCCAGTAGATCAGATTTGCGATTATCGAAGGGTTTAAATTTCAAGTGCGGTAGTATTTACGGTCGCAGTTATAGGCAGTGGTAAGTTGATAAAGGCATAACATTTACATATTGGCTAGACACCTACCAGGCTGCGGCCACAACATTCCTAACCCTTTCTCTTTCTTCCTCACTTCTTTCTGACCGTGTTACACCGACCGGCGATCTACCCTGAGGCATTGGCCCGTATTATAAAAAATGAAGAGAAAAGATCGGAACTACTTCGCATAAATGGTTTGGATTTTTGAAAGTTTTTTGCGTTATTGACATTGTTTCAATAGTCGAATGGTAAGCAAACTTACAAACGAAATTAGGTCATTTCTATGAAGTATAAAGAAGCTTGAAAAATATCAAAATATCGAGCGAGCCATTATTCTGACATTGGCTTATAACATAGTACTAAATAAGTCTCTAATCTGAAACATATATGGCAGCACTGTAAAGAAATTCTGGATAGTATCAATTTTCAAACGATACATGTCAAAATTTCATGACCTACTGATAATTAGTTTAGTTGTCACAGTGGGCTTAGTGACATCACTTTCGTTATTTTCTAAACAACTCAAAATGTGGAGTTCGTTTGTGATTAAACAACATCGTCAACAATCGGCACTGACTTAAAAGTGGTGATGCGTGTAATGTGCTACTGATACTGCTGATCGCTCTTGTCACCTAAATTCGAACGTTTGCTCCAAGCAAAAGGACACAAATACCTTTTGGAGATAGCTGGCATCCTAAACATATCAAGAGGCATCTCCCGCCATCATTTCGCATGAACAATTATCCATCGGAAAAGTATGCTTGGGATGTGTACCACATCTACTCACTTTTGGCGAAAAACGAAATAAAAACAAATAGATTTTCTAATGCTGTAGGTGGGAAAGGCCGAATCATGAAATCATCACTAATCTCTACAGTCAAATCGGCAATCAGACGAGGGGGCAGAGATCTGCGAAAGCCGTTCAAAGCGACTGAAAATGCATCTGTTTTTTGGGATGCACCTGATCTATTATAATACTCATGGGCCATCTTGAAAAGGGACGATAATTGGCGTTTGAATGACGAAATTTAAAAAAAAAAAAAAAAAAAAACGGCAACATAGACCGGAGAATTATTGAGCGATGTGTTATTTACAACCAAGCTGGCATTTTTATGTAATTTCGCTCCTATGCTATGTTTTAAAATTGAAGGCAAAAAAGCCCATCAGTATAACAATATCAGTGTAAAACTTCATTTGGCAGAAGAGGAAGAGAAAATTCATTTGTATTTTGAGCAAGAGAAGAGCACTTCTTATGCGATGTGATGTGGCTTTGTCTAACATGCGAACTCTAATGTATCGAACTCTTTCTTCAAAAATTCAATAAATCATTGACATTGAGTTCGTTCACTAGCTAAAGCGTAAAGTATATAAAATTCATTTATACACTACTTTGTACGTAAGTCGTTTATTACCAAAATGCCTTATGGAATTTCAATTAGGCTTAATTAACTTTCACAAGCAATAAAACTACACCTGCATTACTCTTTCTTTTGTTAGCTTTTATGGAAACAAAAAAAAAAAGTCGTTAGTTGCTTTGTTAATATTATTTTTACTGTTACATTTATCTATTTGCAAAATTTTTAATATATTTGCAGGTGAAAACTATTTAAAAAAAATATATTTTCATTTTCATTTAAAATTTTTTTTTTTTAATTCTTTGTGTAACAATTTGACTTTAATTATATTATAAACAAATTTCTATTAATAATTGCTGACATATGTACATATGTGTAAAGGAATATCGCTGCCGCATTGGTAGGTGTCTGTCTGCTACCATAAAGCGCATATTATTTTATATTCTACGCATGGTCATAAGCGTGTATACGTGACAAATCAATTTTAGAAACTGGATTGATTTAGTGCGTTTCCCTGTTTTGCTAAGATAAGGAATCTATTTGCCTATAAGTTTAGCTATTTGTATGAGAGCATTTCAATTATCACCTTTGAAAACTCGCTTTTAAACATTACAAATTACGTATTTGGCATTCACATTAACGTTGCAGTCACTCTCTCCTATACATCAGCTTTTGTACGAAGTATATTAAGTCCGGAGAGACGTACGCTATACCTAGAAAGAATTGAGACATATGCGTCTTAATCAAAATCGATTTAGTATCATTTTTGCCCGTGTGTCCGTCTGTCCTATTGACGTCCGTGTATGCCTTACTCGCTTATTCGCTTAATAAATGCAATCATTCATCGCCGATGGATAAGGATATATTCAGTTTGTCGAAATGTTTTGCAACGACCGATATTCTTGATCAAGATCAAATTTTCTGATCTGATTTAAAGCAAGTCCGGCTATGTAATGTGTTTTGTCATGCTATCTACTTCAGGAGATTGGCAGAAACAAGTTGCAAGCTCACGCACCCAGCTTGGTATCACTAATTGGCTGGATCGGTCGGAGAACAGGCTTACAGTCCCACATAAACGGAGAACAACTCTGTTTTTCAAAAGGAATAAAACAATTCGTTTTTTGCTCATTACTCATAGACTACAGATGATAAATGTACGAAAACTTCAACGCATATTCTATGGGCGATGCTACACTAAAATGGAAAAAGTTGACCGACTTGCGCAAATTTATTATCAAAATTGAATTTTTCT
>NW_024003710.1:0-10534 GCF_014805625.2 Glossina fuscipes
TAAGCTACCATTTGCGTCTAACTTCCATTGCAAAATACAGGCTTATGTTTAAAAAAACTTTTGGGGCAATGTTCAACCTTGCACTTTTATCTTTATCGTACCTGCTTTGAGGAAGCTTTTCCTTATGTATTGCAGTTTTTTTATAATTTTTCATATATATCTAATTCATTCTATAAACAAGAATGGATTTATGAACACGAATATATTTGCCTTAATTTTTAGATTCTCTTGAGCTAAGTCTATCTTAATTGATTAATGATAAGTGCAAACGAATTTAAGATTTCTAGAATCAGATATCCAGATTGGATATGGTTAGGCCACCTGAGAGGAGCGTAGAATGGAACGCAAAAACTATTTTCTACAATCATCCTTTCTGCCCTATAAGTTACTAATGAAAGGCTACAGCGCAGTAATCTACTTTACCCGGAAATAAATTACTTGCCAATTATATTTTTATTTGAAATTTTAAGGAGTTATCTTTGAAAAAGCAAATATTGACACACAATAGAAAACGAAAATTACTTACCTTCTTCTTCATGTAATAGCTTGAACTTTTATCGTTCGGCATAACTACCCATTCAGTGTGTTTTCTAAGACACATTCCAGCCATACCTAAAAGGACATTGGCAAACCTTTAAGGTAAAATTATACGTTCACGTTAAATCCATTTTTTTTTCCAATTTTACCTAAATTGACAATTTTGAGAAAATTAAAAAGCTACTTTTGGGTGTTAAGTCTTCCAGCTGTTTTTTTCTGTAGTGATATTTAGTAAAGGGAAACACGTTGCCCGCAAAATCTGATAATTTGTTCACGATTCAAATGTCCAATTGAAATTTTCCATACCCCATTGATCGTTCTTCACATCTTTTAACTACAAAATTGCATTCGCATTTCATTCACACTTGATGCAACACGTCATCTCTGCAAAAGGCAGCTAGATAATTTTTGTTTTACCGGTGTTAGTGAAAAAAAAAAAAAGAAAAGAGAATTTAAATATTTGAAAAAAGAGAAAGAGGTTTAATAAAGTACTAAAATAACCAAAAAAAAAAATTTGATGGAAGAAAAGGAGGGGAGGAAGAGGAGTCTTTCGTGAGAGAAAAATTTAAAAGCAATATATGTTGTTACGGAAATCCCATATCTAGTCATTTTCTACAAGCAAATGTACATTCGCGAGGCGTCATGCAGCTGCAGATTGATGAAAGCGGTTAGCGGAAAAACAGACAGGTAAAAGCAAAGTGAATTTTCGCAGGCGCCGCATGCAGTGGCAGGCCGATGAAAACGGTTACCAACAAAAGCAGGTTAACGAATTAAAAATCAAGTCAGAAATTGGGTGCTAGTAATATGATAGCAAAAATGTATACAAGTAGAATATTTGAGTAGATAAAGCATATTTGAGTTAAACAGTCGAAAGTATTGCCAAAAATAATTTGTAAATAATCCTACTTTAAAAGAAATATAATTGTAAATAAAAGAACTTTGAAGTGTATTTGTCTTGATCAAAATATCTGCGATCATGTGATACGGACTGCATCTCATAAAAGCGAATTTCATAACGATATATTAAATTTTTTGTTTTTTCGTTGTGATTTTTTTTTTTTTTTTTTTGGTTTTCCCCGTGATAACAACCAAACAAAATCAGCCCGTCTCCCTATGGGTCTGATCTTATAACTACTGATAGAGACTGTTTTGCAAACTTTTATATGAATGCCACTGGGCGCACCAAGAGATCGAGGATGGGTGAGAATAACCTCCTTTCATCTCCCAATGGAGAGGATAACGCAAATATTTCAATTAGGCCTAGTAAAGTGGCAGTCGACAAGCCCTCTGATTTGAGTGCCACAAATCGCATCAATATTAACTCCAATCTCTATTTTTATGATTACTTGAAGGATTTTAGCAAGAATTAAAAGTCGTCAGCAGGGATGGAGCCAAACTGCTTTTCAGCTCTGCTGCCAATGACAACAATTTTGTTAGGAATAATGAATTTACTAAAAAGAATTTAAGGGCGTAGATACCGAGGTCTTTCACCGAAAGATTTGGAGTCATTCGAAACATCCCATGGACGTACAGTGTCGATGATATAATTAAAAACGCCGTATCCGATATTCTGATTAAGTTCGCTGTCCGTTTTCAAAGAAGAAGTCCCAACAACAAAGATGAGTGGATTCCCACAACCAGCATCAAAGTCGGCTTCAAAAGGAGCGCCCTCCCTAAGTCAATGAAATTTAATTATTGTTATCTGCCGGTTTAGTACTTTACACCCACTTTAAAGCAGTACTTTAAGTGCGGTAGATACGGTGACGTGTCAAAATTCTGCAAAGCTAAAGAGAGCAGGTGCCTTAACTATTGGAAGTCTCCGAAGCGTGTGAACTGTGAGACGATGAAGTGCTTGTCCTGTGGTTCAGGTGAGCACAACACTCTCAATAAGTATTGCGCTAACAGGGAACTCGAAGCAAATATCAACAGGATCATGGCAATTAAAAATCTCTCGTATAAAGATATAAAAGAGAATTTTTCCGCAAATTATTTCGAATGAGTCGATGACATCACTTATGACGACAATTTCCCTCCACTGGGGAACACGTCTGCAATTTCGACCAAGGATGATAATCAAAATACCAACAAAATTTTAACCAAAAATAAATATAATGCTCTCGTCAAAAGGAAATCGGTTTCTTCCAAATCTCCTCTCAGTTCACCCAGCAAGCCTTTTCTCAATTCACCCCGCAAGCCATCTGCAACAAGTCTTCGGCGTCCGATAATTTCAAACAACTATTTGCGATCCTCACAACTTGAAAGATTAATTCTCGCGATTCAAGAAAGTATCCGTCCGATGATCCTTCATAATCTTATTAAAGAATTTGAAGAAGCAATGTCTGCCTGTGTCATTTCTTGCCCCGTTCAAGCACCCAGTACTACGAGGAAATCCGCTGTGATTCTTTCTCAAGTTTCAACATGATATCCTATAATATTCAAAGTGTCCGAAGTAACCTATCGTTTTTGGATTTTCTTAAACTCAAACGAGGTTGATTTCTGCATCTTAAGTGAAGTTTATCTGAAAGACGAAAATTGTTTTGCAATTCAAACCCTTTTCTGCATCTTCTTTTAATTCCTGGGAAATCAAAATTATTAAACTGGATGCTAATGGTTTCTACATCTTGCCTAAAAACGGTTTTTGGCTCAAATTTATTTCTAGGAATTAGTTTCTTTTACGCACTACTTTGTTTTTTATCAAATTATGTTTTCTAGTATTTCTGAGAATTACGGTAATGGGACTTTTTTATAACTAATGCACCTACTAATGTACTTCATTTTAAACTACTTTTAAACAAGTAAGAACATTATAGTCGAACAAGGCCGACCTTTCGATACACCATGTTGTCTAACATAATCTTATTTTTCTTATAGAACACAAAAATTATATCTTGTTTTTATATAAAAGCACGTTTGTCACGTGCGTATTTAAGGGGAAGGTGGCCCGAAACGCAGCCTAATATAGTATAAGTTTAACCCTTATATAGGGCATGATCCAAAAATAATCGTATATAAATATAGGTCTTGTCAATCGTATAGTGGCCACAGGCACCAATGTAGAACTTAATTTGTGGAAAGAATCACAATGTAGAACTCAATTTGTGGAAACAATCACAAGGTAGAACTTAATTTGTGAAAACAATCACAATGTAGAACTTAATTTGTGAAAGACTCAGAATGTAGAACTTAAGGTTTTGTATTTCTCTTTTCTCATTCTAATCAAAGTGACAAAGCGTATTCGCAATAGAAATCGTTTTTATTTGTTTTCTTTTTAAGGGTCCCAGAATTCATAAGATTTCATCAAGTTGGTGTGTCGAAAAGTTCCTTACATCGCTATTAGAGATTTGTGTAGACGGAAAAGAAAAGCCAGCGTGATGATTCGCGACCCAGCTGTTCAGTCCTTTTCTTCGATATTCTTTTCCGCGTTTCGTCCGTACCGAGTTCCGCAAGAAATTCTATAAAAATGTGCAGAAGACTTTACAGTAGCTAACCTGGGACAATAGGGCCTCGAAATAGATGTTAAAAATTTCGCTACTCGATACAGCAATGACGTAATTGCCTCGACCGCGTTTAGCGGTGGCGAACAAGGAAAATCAAATTTATGCACGATTATTGAGTTTACGTGATTGTTGCTTAATCAATAATCTAAGAATAAAATACGAAGCTATTTATAATTATTATAATGTTTCACTAAGTTAGCATCAACCTACGTAATGAAGTTTCATTACGTATATTTTCGAAGAGAATATTCAAAGTTTGTAATAATTAAACACATACAAAACTGGAACCTACACTTTTTTGACGCATTATATGCAAAAAGCATGATAACGTATTTTTCTCTAAGAAAAAGCCGGAAAAAGAAAAACAATTAATACATAATTATAAAGAGTGAGTTATTAAGCGCTGCTTACTCGAAAACCGAACAGTCATGTTGATCACCCCATATTAAAATTTCCGCTATACTTCTTAACGATTCTACCAGCTACTCTCAGATACCTTTGTATTTTTTTTCTAAAATACTATATAAATATTTTAGATGTTCCAACGATAAACGGTTTTTTGATTTATTCCAAACGCCACCAAACCCACTCCACTACGAAACATTTTTTCGGCCGATAAAGTTCTTCAAATTACAGCTGATTATTATTATGGTATTGCGCAACCAAATGAATTATTTACATATTGAAAATGAACCTACACGCAACTAAATAGTTGTGTTTATAAATTGAGAATAAACCGAAACGCAAACATTTATCAGCACTCGCTCGGCAACTCTGCATGAAATAAGACGCTTTCTTGCAGAAAATTCTTGAAAAATTAATTTTTTTTTCAACAAAAAAAAGAAAAAAATTCTCCTTTTTTTTTTTGTTTCTGAAAACTCTTGAAGTAGTGAAAATATATATAGTGAAGTTGCGGCATTTAAACAAAATCAACAAAGGTTTCGACGTCCTTGTGCTTCTCCGCAAATTGCGCAGCACCACCTGCTGTCTTCAACCTCATCCTGACAAGACTCACTTCGTCAACTCACCCGTACATTGGACATCAAGTAGCGGCGATTCCTGTCAAATTCTTAAAACTGCTTTAACTTACAAGGCTTTGTGCTTCTCTGTCTCTGTCGGTTCCACCAAAAACGGCTGATTTCCATATCCCTTCTTTTCTCGGTAAGTCAGTTGATCCTTTTCTCTTGCCTTTAATCTAGCACGAAACCTAAAAGTCGCCCGCCCCTCAAGGGGGTGAGGCTCTCAAACATGTTATCAAACGATGATGATTTCGAAAATTTTGTTCGAATCACGCATAGCAAGGGTTCACTTAAAAGAAGAATCACAGCCCAGAACGAAGGTCTCAAAAAGATCATCTCTGATAAGAACAATTCATCTGTAAAAGACTTGACTGAGGATGTCAATATCACCTCCTTAAAGTCCCCGATCGCTCCCTCTAGGAATAAGCCTCCCAATAAAGACAGCTCGGTGAACAGTAACAATAATAGTAGTCCCATAAAAGGAAAGAGCTCTGACCCAACTAGTCCAAATCGTTATAGTGACGACACGACCGGTGAGTGCTACGTATTCATTGAAGTATGCAACAATAACCTAGAGAAACCTTTTCGCCTTAACTCAGATTTATTTTTTTTCGAACACATCAAAGATCTCAAATTGGATGGTTTGATTAATATCAAAACCATCAGCAATAACAAAGCCAAACTTGGTTTTGCTACTGCGGTTGATGCCAACAACTTCATAATAAACAATGATTTTGGTCCAAAGTCTTGCAAGGCCTACATCCCTAGAATTTTCACAGAAAAATTTGGGATCGTAAAAAACATTCCACCTTCAATTAAGGAAGAGGACTTTCTCAACTCAGCTACCTCTGATATTGAAATCATTTCTGTTACAAGAATGCTCAGAAGAGACCCTGCAGACAGAGAAATGTTCATCCCAACAAACAGCCTAAAAATTGGTTTCAAGGGTAAACTAATTCCCAAGAGTATAAAATTCAACTATTGCAATATTCCAGTTGACTACTTCATTCCTTCCGTCAGGCTCTGCTATAATTGCGGCCGATTTGGTCACATCGCCAAATTCTGCAAAAGTAAGGAAAGCAGATGCCTGAACTGTGGCAAGTCACCGGCCTGTCCTACGGACTCATGCCTCTCAATCAAATGTCTAGGTTGCGGGTCGCTGGACCACAACGTAACATTTCGAGAGTGTCCAAAAAGAAAGAAAGAGGAAAATTTAAAAAAAATTTTAACCATCCAGAATTTATCTTTTAGAGAATACAAAGAGAAATTCTCTAACAACCCATACAATTTACTTGAAAACTATGACGTAAACTTCCCAGCAATGAAGGACAGCAATGCTCCTAACAATATCAGAGACCCTACTATTGATACAAATAATATTTTAATTAACAAAAACTTCAATGCAGTTTTAAAAAATAAAACAAGTATTCCCAAGTCCTTGCACAGAATGTCTCTCAAGACGCCCTCGACTCACAGTAACAAGTCGCAGGAGCCAAAAAAACCTACCCCGCCCCCTGAAAAGCATACTTTCGTCAATAACCATAAATCCACTGAAATGGAGATAATTCTGGAAAAGATTTTCAGGATTCTCTCCATCTCTTCTCAAGAAGACATGCTTAAAACCATCCAAACAGAAATAAGTTCCCTTAAATCAAAATTTGATCTTTTAAAACAAGGTACATCTGGGTCGGCCCTATCATGTTCTAACATTTCTCATGACGTCCTTCCTACAGTATAACATACAAAGCTTCAGGCGTAATGCCCATTCTCTTGATTTTTTCATAAATTCCAACCGTACTGATTTCGCCATCTTGAGTGAAATCTTTCTGTCCGATGAAAAAATTTCCGATCTCAAAATCTCAAATTACAACTCCGCTTATAAATGTAGAAGTGACGGCTATGGAGGTGTTGCCATCCTTGCCAGAAAAGGCATATCCTTCAAACAAATCCCATTTAAATCGACTGCTGACATAGTCATTATCAAAACCTCTTGTCTAAAACCTAATATCGTCATTGCTGCTTGCTATTTCAAGCCCAGCATCCCCATTCAATCTTTCCGGGATGACTTTAATCGTCTCAGTGATATGCTCAATAGTTTCCACAATGTCATAATTGCAGGAGATTTCAATGCAAGACACCCTTGCTTTGGTGACTCCGTGTCAAACAATAAATGCAAAGCCTTGCAAGAAATCATTAAAGCTAGTAACTTCTATTGTCTGAATGATAATTCACCAACATATTTTCACTCTACGACCAACAATTGTGGTAGCGTGTTGGATCTTACTTTCACTAACGCAACCCATCTCACATTCAAACGGGAGGTTAAAAAAGAAATTTTCCTGGGAAATAGCCACCACCTTCCTATTCTCTTTAATGCCACCTCTATTACCTCGTACAAGATAAATGACTTTATCTCGAGGAAAAAACTCCTAAATAATCTTATTCACGTATGTCTTGAGCCACAGGTCGAATCTATCCAGTGCTCATTTCAACAAGAAATAATTAACGCCAAATCCGACATCCAAATCTCGAATTCCTATTCACCAAAACCTTGGTGGAACGAGCTGCTCACTTCACAATTCCGTAGATTACAGGCTGCTAAACAAAAATTTTCCAAATACCCCAATATTTCTAATTTTGAAGATTTCAAGTTATCACAAAAAGAATGGAAGAAATCAACTAGAAAAGCCAAAAGATGCCATCGAGCCCTCGTTATCGAAGAACTATGCTCAAATAGCAATACAAAGCCATTCTGGAAATTTTTAAATGGTCATCGCACCACAAGAAAGAAATACAAGCACCCCATTTGGGATGATCTCAACAACAAATCCTACCTTGAATGGCTGAAAGCTCAAGTTCCCTCGACATGTGGTCTCCAAACCTCCTTACTTAACTCTCGAATGGAAAACATCTCTCCATTCTCCCTTGATGAACTCATGCACGTCCTTAAGTCGAAAAAGAAGTCCACAGCAGCAGGCCATGACGGAATCAAATATGAAATGATGAAGGTCCTTCCCATGCCAAGCCTTCTAACCCTGCTATCTGCTATAAATGAGCGCTGGATGACCAACTCGTTTCCCACCGTTTGGCGTACAATTAAAATAGTGCCCATTCCTAAACCCGGAAAAGATCTTGAAATATTCACCAACATCAGACCCATATTCCTCTTGCCTGTTCTTCTAAAAATTACCAACCAAATGATTAAAGAAAGACTAACAAAATTCCTGAATCACTCACACCTTCTCCCGTCAAGGTCCTTTGCTTACCAAAAAAATATCTCCACCGGTATGTGCCTTAATGAAGTCCTTTTCACAATTGCAAATGAAAAAGCAAATGGGAACCAGGTAGTCATGCTTTGCTTAGACATTAATAAATATTACGACTGTGTAAACTTAGCGAAACTGGACCAAATTCTATCTGATTTTAAAATCCCGACACAAAATAGGCATTGGGTTCTCAACTTTCTTTCCTCGAGAACTCTCGTATTAGATTCACATACAGTCGAAGTTTGTGGAGGCTTACCTCAACGTAGCTGTCTCAGCCCAGTTCTCTTCAATTTATACACAGTCGTTTTACATAAATTACAGGACAATTCTACCCATTTATTTCAATATGCTGACGATTTCCTCATCATCTCTGCTGGAAAATCATTAATGGAAGCAGTCCGTAACCTCGACACTAAAGCCAATCTTTTTCACAAACTTTGTGCAGACTTAAATCTAACTTTCAACCTGGAAAAATCAAAAGTCGTTCGCTTTGCTAAGGGTCCCAAAAAAATTTTTTACATTACAATCAATGGTATAAAAATCAGTCCGTCTTCCTCTTTTAAATTTTTGGGCAGAATAATCAACTCAAGTTTAACCACGCATGAGCATTACAAGGATAGCCTCGAAAATTGCAACACAGGCTCAAATGTCATCAAACTTCTGACCAACATTCACACCGGACTCCCACCTAGGAAAGCATTAAACGTTTACAAATCTATTGTTAGATCCAAAATTGAATATCCCTACTCTACATCGTGTAACGCTCCTGCGTATACATTAAAAAAAATACAAACCTTTCAACACTCAATCCTAAGACGTTGTACCGGTTTGTCCCCCTCAACACCAACATCAATTTTAAGTTCCATCTCTTATGAACTCCCCGTTGCTAAGAGAATTTATCTTGTAACTGCAAAAGAGCTTCTCAAGGTAAAAATCTTCAAATCTGCCTTCTTTGACGAGGTCGCTTCCAGACACAATCATGTCATCAGTAGTTACTCTAAAACTAAACTTACTTAATTCAATCACCAACTCAAAAAAAAATCGATCAGGGTCTTGTCTTCGAATCGCTTGTCTGCAAAAACTTAACCACTTCGTCGAAAATAACTTCAAAATATACGCAACGGATGGATCTATCAATTCGGACATCTCTAGTTTTTCAATTATTGAATACCCAAACTTACTTATAGGAAAATTTAAAGTTCTACAAGAACTATCATCCACTTTCATTGAACTTCTGGCCATCAGACAAGCAATCATCCACGCATCTGAAATTAAGCTGAAAAAATTTGTAGTTTTCTCTGACAGCAAATCTGCTCTAATTTTAATCAAGAACAAAGACCCATTCAATAAGTATGTCTTCGATATCTACAACCTTTTAAAAGACACAAGTATTGAAAAATGCCACATCATCTGGATCCCAGGTCACTGCGGTTTTAGTATCAATGAAAGAGCTGACTTCCATGCTCGTCAAGCTAGGTTCGATGGTACAGTTTTGTCCATAAACTACCCCCCCAGCGAAGCTTTTCTGCTAGTCAAAAAACTCATCATAAAAGAATGGAAAGATGAGTATCATGTTTTCGCTAGAGAAAAAAGTGACCGGCTGTTCTACAAAATTTACCCTTTTTTGACACCCACGCTTCTACCTAAAGGAAAATTCACAACATGGGAATTTAAAGTTCTTCACCGTCTTATGAGTAATCACACCTACGACAAGGTCTATTTTAAAATGATCAAAGTCTCCTCCTCTGACATCTGTGAGGATTGCAATATTACTGAGTCTGCCGAGCACCTTATTTTTGAGTGCAGGAGGTTTGACATCCTTAGACAATCTTTCAGTATATTTAACCTGTATAACAATCTATATGAAATTTTTCGTGCTGGTAACTTTAGGCATTTGAAGCAACTGACTGCCTTTATCAAATCAGCTGAGTTTTCATTCTAATTTTACATTTAGTATTTCTATTACAATCACGAATCGCCTACACTTTTTCTTTTATCGGCATTATTAGCCGGATCTTGACAGTACAGTACCAAGTACGGTGATTTATGGATTGACAGCGGAACAGAGCCTCTCATTGCGAACACTCTGCCACATCAGTCTACCTATGCTTAAATTTTTTCATCAATCGCTCTCAACTTCGTTTCTGGATTATGGATCTAACATTAAATTAACTGGTCCAATCCATCTCTAAACAAACAAAAAAAAAAAAAAAAA
>NW_024003711.1:0-6777 GCF_014805625.2 Glossina fuscipes
CTGTGGGTCATAGTAGTTTTGCCCATGGGTGGTCGTAAAATATAATTAGGGTGTTTTGTCATTTTACAAATATCGCACCCATTTATATGATTTTTTACGTCAATAACCAAGCTAGGCCAATACTAAAGTCGACGAATTCGTTCTATCGTTTTGATTATTCCTAAATGGGAAGACAGTCGATCATTGTGTGCCTTGTAAATAATCTCATTAATCATCGTATAATTTCCAACATAAATCGTCATGTAATTGCTTACCTACTTCGTGTTGAGTTCGCATGTACACAAATCCATCTAGTATTTTTGCATCCGACAGTTTATTAGCATTTCTTTCAATGCCCTGAATTAGAGCTCGATAATCCTCTGTTTTAAAATGCGGTGAATTTTGATCCACAAACAGTCCAGTATTCTCAGCTGTTAAGCTATTTACATCACAATCTTGTGGAATATTATCTACCAAGTCGGCTGAATTCTCATCGTCTGAATTAATCCGTGAAAGTACGTCGGGAACCACGTGCTGACTGCCTTTTCGATGACAAATTTTAAATTTAAAGGCCTGTAGTTTTAAAGCCCATCTTGCTAATCGGGAGTTTAAATCCGTTTGAGACATAAGCCACTTTAGGGATGCGTGATCGGTAACTATAGTAAATTCATGGCCTTCGATATATCTACATTTTTTAACACTAAGAATGGCAGCTAAACACTCCTGCTCCGTAACCGAGTAATTCCTTTGAGCTTTATTTAACTTCCTGGACATAAATGCAATAGGTTCTTCATCGCCTTCAGCATTTTGTTGAACTAGTACGCTCCCAACACCGGTGTGGCTAGCGTCACAATGAATTAAAAACGGCTTGGTAAAATCTGCACTATGTAAGACAGGTGCAGAGCTTAATAAACATTTTAAATCTTGAAATGCCTTTTGAACTGTATCATTCCACGCGAATCTCTTCTTGTTCTTAGTCAGATCAGTTAATGGGGCGCAAATAGTTGCATAGTTTTCGATAAATTTTCTGTACCACCCACTCATGCCAAGGAGTCTACGAATTCCTATTACAGTTTTAGGAACAGGATAATTTGTAATTGGGTCCGTGCGAATAACACCTTTACCAATTATGTGTCCTAAATATTTAACTTCTTCCACACAGAATTTACTCTTCTCGACATTTAAGGTTAAACCGTCATTCCTAATCAATTTCGCTAATAGAGTCAGAACTTCAATATGGCGCTGAAAGGTGTCCGATACTACAAGTAGATCATCTAAATACACAAATATTTCATTTTTTAGATGACCTGGTACCACTTTATCCATTAACCTGGACATGGTTTGGGGAGCATTACAAAGCCCAAATGGCATAACAGTGAATTGATACAATGGTCTTCCTGGAACAGTAAACGCTGTTTTGTCTCTAGAATAATTGTCTAGAGCTATTTGCCAAAAGGCGTCTTTGAGAGTAAGTGTAGTGATAAAAGAGGCTTTAGGTAATGTGCTAAGTATTATATGAGGCAAAGGATAAGCATCCTTAACAGTGACTTCATTCACTTTTCTACTATCTAAACATAACCGATTTTTCCCAGGCCTACGCACGCAAACGCAAGGTGAACTCCGCGTACTGTTAGTCTCCTCTAGAACGCCCAGTTTCAACATTCGATCAACCTCTTCATACATCATTTTTTTCAATTGCAGGTGATACGGGGTAATGCCTCTGCTTAATTGGCTTAGCACTTCCAACGTCAATCGCATGACTAAGAATAGTTGTCGTTCCTAAGCCTTCTTTAGCAAATGAAGGATATATTTTAATAACGTTCTGTAATTGCTGCAGTTGTGAACTGCTTAGCTCACACGATATGACCGGTTCTACCGGCTTAGGTAGACCAGTAGAAATTTCTGAAATACAACCTAAAGGCATTAAATAAAATAACTTCCAAATATCATACCCCAAGAATAAGTCTCTCGATAAAGATGGAACGACAAAAATTTGAATCTCTTTTTCAACACCACGAAAAGGAATAACGATTTTTATAAATCCAGAAATACTTTTTACATTACCATCTGCAGTTCGAATTGTTGATTTTACGCGCTTCAAAGGTTTGCCTGATTCTAAATAAGTTTTAGCCAATTTATCCCCAATACAAGTAATTGAAGCCCCAGAGTCTAGTAAACCACTGATTCTCTTTCCGAATAGTATAACGTCAGCATAAGGGCGAACATCATTGGGTCTTTCAAAAATGGATGACACAATACTTCGTTGAATTTGTTTAACATTTTTCCAAAATAACTTTATTCTTTCTTTCGATTTTTCTTTCTTTGCAGATACTTTATTTTTACCATTCACGTCTAGCATTTGTACATGCAATGGATAAACCGGTGTTTCATCCGATGTTAATTTTTTGATAGTTGCATTTATTGGTTTTGCCGTCGTGCACATTTCTGTGCACGAGGTATCACGTTTTTTTGATAAGTTGCATTTTTGACATTTTGGTTTATATACATTTCGTGTACCGCAACCATAACAGAAGATATTTCGTTCTGCCAAATGATCATGATAACGATGACCAGTCTCTTGACAATTCCAGCAGACTAGACCAAGTTCGTCCAGTTTTCCTGTACAGTTGAAAACATCTTGAGCACTATCTTCTTTATTTATTTCCGACACGCGTTTATTTTGAAAACTGGGTTTGTTCAAATTCTTTTTGGCCAAATTTTGCACAAATAATTCGCGTTTTCTACAAATTTCCCGCAAATGTGCAACCGAATAGACTTGAAGATATAATATCTCCTGCTGTATATCCGGTAGCAGGTTCCTTCGCAGGATTTCCACCAACGTAAAAACGAGTCAAAGCTCTCCCCCGTCTTCTGTTTCCTATCCCGAATTAATTCACGATAGTCCATGTCAGTACGCGTGTCCCTATATTGAGCCTTCAATGCAGCGCTCAGTTGACTCCACTTAACTTCTAAAACCGAACGATGGTAACGCCAAAACCAATCTGCTGCCTTACCATCAAAAAATATGCTGGCATGTCTGCACAATAAGTTAAAGCCTCCCCCGAGCATCTGCCTCGTTAACGCCTCTACTCTATACAAAAAAGCTTCGACCGATAAGCCCGATAATCCACCTGAAAAACTTATTTTCCAATTGTAGATTATTTGGCCTATTTTGTCGGATGCAAGATTTACGGTATTCTTTGACTGATTGCTAAATCCGTGACGTGAATTTAATTCATTAGTATTTAAATTATTTATTCCTAATAATTGATCTACAGTTTCTTCACTTCTTCGTACAGGTGGTAATTGAGAAATATTGTGTCTTGTTTCAAAGCTAGGCATGGATACCGAAGAATCCTGTGCACCAAAATTTCTAAATGTCGTTTCTAAGCTAGATTGAATCAGGGTAGTCATTTACTGCCTAAGCTCGCTAAACAGCTGTGTTTGCTGTGCGGTCACGGCAGCTGAAACTTATTTAGTAATTATACTTTCTTCATCATCAGTTACCCCAGCATTTATTATTTTTTCTGGTTGTAACGCTTCGGAGTCCAAATTTGTGTTTTGGTTACGTGTTTGTTGTCTAGTAATCATTTGTGTTTGGCTTTTCGGATTATTTTTTGTGATGTCAATGCGACACCACATTGAGGACAATTTGAATTTATTAACACAATTCTTATGAAAGAAATGATCACAACCAGTTTTAATGTGACAATTAGTTGTATCTATTTTTTAATCGCATTAACTACAATTAGGAGAAGGCGTATGAATTACATCAGATTGTTCGATATAGTTGACTGACATTTTTTCTTTATTTTTTTTCTTTTTTTATAAAATTAAAATTTCCCTCTTAAGGATATAAATCAAAAAGCAAAAACAACTGATTTTTACCAAAAATCGACAATTAAATATTACGTAAAGTATTTTTACTGGTTCGACTTCCAACAGTAACAGAGAGGCGACTTCAAACCAATATGTGGTGGGCATCTACATTATTTTCTTTTTTTCTGTGGCATGAATCGTAAATCGATCCACGATTCCAACAGAAAACACCAAATTTCAAGTACTGGCGCAATGAGTGCAGAATAAATAAGTTAATCTGAATTTCTCAACTTGAATAGTACTCCGAGCAAAACAACAAAAAGGCAAGATAAGTTAGTTCGGGTGTTTTCTAACAGCAACTCTTGTAGAGTAATTTCCATTCCTGAATTTGCTTATCAAAATTTCCATTAATGTAAAATACGGTATTACAACCTCCTTATATATATTTCACTAATGGTTTAAAGTATTATTATTATTATTATTTAAATTTTAGACTAATGAAATGAATTCTTAGACTAAAAAAAAACACTGAGCACTAGCAACACAGGCTATCGGCTCTAATTAAAAAAAAAAGAATAATAAAATGTACATTAGATAATGAGCTTAGTAGTATTAATAAAGTAATGTATAGAATTGATATTCTGTTCTGAAGCTGATTGTAGAATGTTCAAAGGGTTAATCGTTCCAAACGTAATACTTCTAGCCAAGGAAAAGTTGAGACAGTCACAGAGAATGTGCTTTATAGTAAGAGTTTGTCCACAACAGCAGATTGGGTAAGAAGACTTCTTCAGGATCCATTGGTGAGTCGCAATTGTATGACCAAGGCGAATTCTCAAGAATGTTTGGATCTTGGTTTTTTCAACATTTGTTGGATATAGAGGTGGAGTTAATTGAGGGTTAATGCAAGAGTAGTGTTGATGATGGTATTGTAAATTTCCTTCTGCAATTTTCTCTTTAACTTTTCTTCCATTGTATCTTTGAAGATCCAACTTTTCCATGACATCATCCATAATTAGAGGAGCAGAAGCAGCATACTTTGCCGCTCGATCAGCCTGCTCATTTCCCAGTAAACCGATGTGACTTGGTACCCATAACATTTTAATTTTTGTAACGGCCGCGAACAAACCTTGGGTAGGGTGTCTGTCGGTCTGTATCAACCGCAAGTATCGAAATAACGGCATGCCGTTAGACAAAATCATGCGATTTTGTGGTACCGCTAATAAATCGCATGATCTTGCGATATATGTTTATTTTATTCTTTTCTGTTTTCCTTGCTTACAAGTACAGGCAAAAATCGTATGATTTTGCGGTATCTTTTCTTGCTTTTGCAAGTACAGGCAGAATCGTATGATTTTGCGGTACTCCTTTTTTTTTCCTTTTGCTCTTGCAAGCATAGGCAAAATCGTATGATTTTGCGAGATTTATGCTTGCTCTTGTGTGAGAGTAGCGGCAAGCCGCTATAGAGAGAGCAACAGGAAGAAGAAGAGGGAAATTAAGTAAGCACGAGAGGTCTGTCTGCGTTTTAATTTCAAGTTGGAAGGGAGAACTACTTGGCATCTGGTGAAGTTCAGACGCATTTTCGAGCTTTTCATAAAACGGACAAATAAAAATAATTTTGTTTTGAAAGTATCCTTCAAGTGTGATCAAAAGGACAAACATCAGCTAATGGGAAATAAAGTGACAAAAAAAAAAACACAAGAAAAAAAAAAGGGAAAGGTGGAACAATTAAAAGAAGCATTTTGTGTGTGTTCTCGCGACGAAGAAATTTTTCTTCTGCCGACAAAAGTTTACAAATTAAATCCTTTGTGTAAATAATTGTATAAAATCTAAATATATATATATATATATATATATTTATAGACATATATATATATACATATATACGTATGTATATGCATAAGAAAAGTTCATAGGAAAATATTTGTGTCTAAATTGTGTAAAAGAATATATAACCAATCAACTCTGTATAACATAAAAAAAAAAGGAAAAAAAATTTCTTTTTGTATGCGTGCTTTTGAAACAAAAAAAAAAAATAAAAAAATATTTATATACATATTAAATTCTACGATTGTAAAACTTTGCTGTAAAGTAAAACATATACATAAGAATAATACAAACAAGAAAAAAAATAAGGAAAAAAAAAACGTTTTAGCAGAACAATGTGTTATAATAAAAAAAAGTAGAAAAGCATTTATATATAAAAGAAAAAGGATAGAAAGAAAAAAAAAATAATAAAAAGGAAACAAAAAAAAAAAAAAGGGGGCATCCAGGTGTTTACTTCAGTCAAGATGCGTTAAGAGGGAGAAGAGTAATGTTCCAGTTTCAGTAGCTTATGAATTGCGTGCACCCCCATGCACCTACATCCCAGCTGTGTTGTGATTGCGCTGACTACTTAAAACGAACTTCCTACTTCCTTGCTGTGAACAGGAACCGCCGGTGTAGCAACTACCGCAACCGACCTCGCCTCGACACCGACCGCATCAAGTATTGTAAGTTATTTTAGTTTGTTTAATTCCTTTTTCCTTTTTGTGATGAGTGGCTAAGCGTTACCGCTGCCGCCGCTGTAGCTGGAGGACGAAGGGGTGTGCATATGATGGCACTGTAGGGAGGACTCCAGACGGTTACAAACTGACTTACGGTGGACAGACGGACGGTGGACAACCGACGGGACCTATTCATCTTTTTCTTTGTCAGGGAAAAATAAATGCTCTGCCGATATAGCTAAGACCGTGACATTTTTCCGTCGGGTGTAGTAATTATATTCCTTAATTTGTTGATGGTGCTCCATCTCGAAGTCGAAGGGTTCCGAGCAGCTTGTAATACAGACAAACTGTCGGTTACAATGACGGTTTTGAGTTTGTTTTTATGGGCAAGGTTGGCAGCGTGAAGGATAGCTCTGGCTTCGGTTATGAAACTTGAAGTACTTTCGTGTAATATGTGGTTGAGAAGAACCCGTCCTGTAGCATCTACCACCGCACA
>NW_024003712.1:0-2624 GCF_014805625.2 Glossina fuscipes
TCAAGGGAAAAATGCTTAAATTAAACAGCAACCTTTTCTACAACTGAGTTTACCACATTTATAGTTCGGTCTTTTAAGTGAAGACATACATCAAACCGAAAAAGGGACGAAGCGGTTGTTTATGTTGGGTGAAGATTGATGTATTCCCTTTTCGGACAAAATCATTGTTTCTATAACCAGGATATGCCTTAGCGGATGTTCCAGTCGTTCTTACCTTCGATGTTTATGTTTCCTCGCATGAATAAAGAATCTCACTGCTCGAGTAAAAATTATAATTCATTTTGATTTATTTATGATGGATATATTAAGGGAAAGACCTGTCGTCTACGGATGGCATTTATGGCTAACTGCCGCGTATATATATCCGAGGAAATATCTAATCGTCATTTTTCTTATAATAGCTTACCTTAGAATTCTACGAAACTATTACTCACACATAAAGATCATCAACGGCATGTCGGGAGGATCGGATGGTTTTCTATACAAATACCCCTCATTTTTTACCTATGTTATGTAAGTCCAAGTGGTGTGTTGTCTTATCGACGGTACGATAAAGAAGCAAGAGAATATTTATTCTTCCTCTTCTCATCACCTCTGTGCCAATCGGTTTAATGATCGCATTGGAAGTAAGTCAGCTGATGTTCCCATCCGTTATGTCCTCACTTATTAAATCGCTTCATTGTAAGCCATCAAAGGTCACAGGCGGTCATAAACTAAGGCTTGCATTGGTTCAAAACACTTAATATATGAAATATATATAATGATTTGTGTGGTCCCAGCGTAGTTTAAAGAAACGCAAACAATATTCTTGTATTTCACAAGCAGAATCATTAAACACTTTTTACAATTTTTTCAAAATATTTATTACTATTTTTTCTGGCGTTGTTGAATTGCTTTCAAAAAATTTTCTTATAATTTTCTTCAAAAAGACGTGTATCCGTTGTTCGCTTGTGTATGATTGGAAATTCAATTCAATTACTTAACACCTCACACATTTATTGAGAACGTGTTAAGTGTTTACTTGAAATATTGTTATATCCATCCGAAATCTCTGACACATTAGCTGTCATTAGCAAACATCACTTCTTAAAGAATTTTGGCTAGAACATGATTTCCAATTGCGGAGAAATTTTTCAGTTTTTTTGCTTTAATTTCTAAAAAAAGAATTTTAAGAAACTTAAATAACTGAAATTATTCTTTCAAAGTGAAACTTTAAGTTGCTACGTACATATTTCATCCAATAGTTTATGGACGTTTAGAAGGAAAACTCTCTGCTTTACGTTGATATCACAAGAGCGGCAATACGATAGTTCACAAATATTTACGAAAATAATTTTTCTGTAGGAAATTTTTGTTGTCTTCAGACTTTTAATAAAGCCATGTCGAAGTGTTGAAAGTGTTTGTGTAGCAATAAAATTGAAGATAGACGGCACGCTATATAAAATGGTTACTTTTGCTATTTGTGTTTCTATTTGTACTCAAGTCATAACCTTTTGAAATATATTGCTTTTGTACGTGTTCTGATGATGATTGATTGGGTTTGTTAACTAATTTAGCTAATCAATATATCCTTATATTGCAGGAACGTGTGAGTGACGAGCTACATTATAATTGAAAAAACGACAGTAAGTGTTCAAAGAAACTTATCCAATCCGAATTTATTTTCGTTCTGAAAGCTAACTCCTTATTAGACAACTTAATTTATAAATATACAAAACTACTTGTTAATCATGATATTACTACGTCATAATATATATACATAAATATACATACATGCATATATACGCATGTTATATATATTTATATTACTACGTTATGGATATAGACGCTATATACTGTAATATGATTGATATAGTATCGTGTGTTTAGATTATCTGTTTAGGCCCTATGCTGCTCGGCTGCAGTACGCCAAGTCAATCCGTCTTTTATAATGCCAAAGTATCTCGGCATAAGACGGTCACTAATCTTAATGGTTCAGGCAGATTGAATGCCTAGTGTTATTAGCGAGTAAAACGCTTGGTTGAGTTGCTTTATGAGAACTCTGATGAGAACTGCCTTTCTTTTTTTTCTTAGGCACTATTTATACTAAATTTTTCCACTAAATTATTCTTATCTTATTCTAAACAGGATTGTAATTGCTTAGTAAATTATCCTTATCACACACTAGATTATTCTTATATAAACAGAATTATCACTGTTTACATGCGAAGTGAAGTGTGACATTTTATTTTATCAAAAGCGTGGTGCTGAAGTGGCATAATTTTGTCACACTTCAAGTGGATGCATACCATAGTATGCGATCACACTACAATACTAATAGGTGCTTTCGTGTATTTTGATCTATTGGTGAAAATAATAAAAAAAATTAAATTCGAGAATTTTGACCTTTCTCTGGATAAAATAATAGACGTTAATCATTGAACGCTTAAAATTGCATTTTCGACTTTCACCATTTTTGTTGCCTGATTTGGAGAATTTTACTGTCAAAACGCATCAAACCCTTCTAAAAGTTTATGTTGCTGCTCATCAAATCTTAATTATCTATTTTGGTTTCAACGGATTAAAGGCGATCTTTGAAGAAACTTAGCACTTGATGAATCAACTATTACTAGACGTTCACATGC
>NW_024003712.1:2634-4381 GCF_014805625.2 Glossina fuscipes
CAAATTGAATCGTGTATCGTTGCAGAAAACCACCAACAGCGGCTAAAAGGCTCAAAGTCGCTCTCTTAAATGACGAGGCTCGGCCACACGTTACAATGATACGTTGTTGCAGCTCGAATTAAAAGTTTTGTTGCAGACGGCGCGATGCAGCATGTCTTGGCTGACACGCGGTTTCGAAGTACTAGGGTAGAGCGGAAATGGGTCGATGATTGAATCGGTTTCAAACCAATATCGTTTTTTTGAGACGATATCGCCTTATTGCCAGTTGCCACGTTGCCAAATATTGTAGTAAATAGTGGTAAATATTTTGATTCACATTTGTTGTACCAATTTTTCTAAAAAATATTTTGATTAACATATGTTGTACCAATTTTTCTAAAAAATATTTTGATTAACATATGTTGTACCAATTTTTCTTAATGAATGTCTTTCTCAGGTGAAAAAATAGACAATATAAAGGCAAGCATCTAATATATTATACTATATGGGTATGAATATATATATTTTTCTCTAGTAATTTTTTCAGTAGGTGAATAGAAGACTGATGTGGATCTAGTATATCACTATTACTAGCGAACAACGTGGCCTAATATTTTCAAGGGAAAACACTAAGTGAAAATTAATAATTTGGAATATGTGAAGTTTCTTACTTTCTGTAGAAGTCGGGTAGATATTAACATATTCGGTTGTAAACTGAGAAAAATTTAAACTGCATTCTTGAATTCTATTTATGTTATGCAAATATTAACTTAGGACTGTTTGTGGCAGATGTTAGTTGTGTGCCCATGTAATTTAAATTACAAAGGCACAAAATTTTGATCTCTTTCAGCTTCGTTTTCAACTGTTGTTTAGTTGTTGCGTCGTTTGACATTTCACACACACATTTATATATCCGTAAATTATTTGCAAAAATTATTGTTCTTTCATCACCTTTTCGTGTTAATGTGTGTTCGAAAATATATAAAATACTACATCGTAATGTGTAGTTAAATTCATATTTGTAATAATTTAAGCGGGCTTCTCTAACCATAAGTTAAGTATCTATTGCTAATTGACATAATGATAAACAAAAGTGGTAATTATTCAAAAATCATTGAAATCTGAGCATAATGTGAATAAAAGACTATATATATATATACATTCGTTCATATCATGTGAAACAATATAAATTGATAAAATCTGAAACCAAATGCTGTTTCGCTTAATACCTGGAAGGCAGGCATTTATTTACGCCTAAATATTATACGGATTTGCATAGTTTTAGCTTAGGTTCGTGTTAATCCGGGATAAAACCTTCATTCACGTACACCATATTGGTCATCTTGTATATGTAGTTGCTCAGCAGGGCATGTGGTGTCACTTAAAATTCATTCATATATCTTTCTTTATAAAATAAATGCAAATCTTTCTCTGTGTTTGTAAAGCATACAAATGTTTACAATTCCGCAGCCATGACGAAATTAATACTTTACTATAATGCACGTTTATATACACACACGTAAGGGTAATTACATCCGCAATTATAAAATCCTATGACACATTGTCTGTTTGCTATGAGAATAGCTTTTGTATATTTGGTGTTCCAGTATGATTATGCCTTAGGCATTTCGGTTAAGTTGTTGAGATTTATAAGGAATAATTGCTGTTGTACAAATGAAATAAATAAAAAATAAAATACGCAGTTTAGATGAACTATGGTAATCGTCATTTACTTGCTAGGATTTAACACAGGAAAGTTACATTCAGA
>NW_024003713.1:0-1145 GCF_014805625.2 Glossina fuscipes
TGATTTGAGCGATGAACACTAAAGAGAAAGGTGACAGTAAACATGATCGGAAAGTTGCTACTCGAAACGCTAACACCACATTTTAACTCTAAATTTTGCTTTATAATTATAGCTGTTCGTTAGCATAATTTTATAAATGAAATATTTAGATCATAAAAATGGAAACTAGTACGCCATACACAAATTATGCTGAATAACTTGTGCTAGCTGTCTACATTTTTTTACTGATGGCTTTATGTACTAAAATGCACTGCATCGGAAATCATCCAAAGATGTTTGTTTTTATTTATGTCCTTTAACTTTGTACATATGTATCGTTATTTCGGTAGAATAAACAATAACTATTTTATAACCAGAAACAAGACTCATCATCGATGTGCTTCCATTATTGCATTTGCTAAGAAAAATATAGTTCATTTCGCTGGTCTTCAATCGTGGCTTTGATTTGGGGAGACAAACTATTTCCACTTCCACTTTTGAAATTTTATTGGTGTACTACAATACTTTATACTTAAAACTGGAAAAAGACTAAAAAAATAATAAGAATTATTGTATAAATTAGCTGAATAAAGGCTGCAACGAAAATATAGGACAAATCAAGAAAAAGGAAACCAACGCACCCTTCGTAATAAATGGAAATCGCTTTTTTAGTGTGCAGTAAAGAGACAAATATAGCGATAGCAAAAATTTAAATTCTGCTGAAAGATTGATACGTTTAGGCGATGAAAGTTATGTTACAAAACTTCTTGATGGATCAAAAGAAATCCAAAATAAACACATTTGCCAACTAAAAAGAACTTTTGGCAAATCACGTTGGCAGTGCCGGAACATAATTCTTTAATAAAAACACATTAACGCAACAGTTAGTAACAAGCAACCACGTTATTTTCGGGCAAGGCCGACCATTAAATTTTCATCATAAAATATTAAAACCTAAATCTTCTTCTGAAGGGATTACTATTTGTGAGAAATTTTATATCGAGTGGGATCCAAGAAGTAGATCTGTGTAATGAAAATCTACTATTAGCGTTATTGATAGAGGCTATTATGTTATATATAATAAAGGAAAACACTCATATAAACCGAATAAAGGATAAGCCATAATTATCACTTAATCATATGTTCTCGGACCGCTAAAGCGAAAT
>NW_024003714.1:0-1059 GCF_014805625.2 Glossina fuscipes
TATACGAGCACGACATACATACAAACTCTTTATGAAAGGAGCATTCACAGGTAAGTATATAGAGAGCAACACACAAGTAAAATTGTGTTGAAAATTGTGTAAAATATGCAATTGCATTACTGTAGGAGGCAAAGAAAAGAGTGCTCGAGTGAAAAATGCTTTGAATTCTACCTTTTCTCACCCGCCGCTCCATACTGACCTGTTGAATTCCACATGAGCATACTCATGTAGAAAGTCAGGCAAATATATATATATTTGCTTCTCGGAAGAATTTGTTCACCTTTCAAACTTAAGACTTTCCAAAAAAAAATGTAATTTATTCGATTCAATACGTTTTTTAATCTAAAATATAGCTGAAGAACTAGATCGCTGAACAAAATTTTGATACTATTGTTGAATCAAATGACAGTAATTGGTGTTCAGCCTAATATAAAATCAAAGTCAATTTGTTTATCTTATTATTACTTCTTGTGCGCTTTATTATGTTCAACCTTTAACACACTTACTTTATAATGCCTTTTTATACCCAAAAGGATGATGGTATTGTCGCGTAAACTCGTCTTTCGGGATTATATGTTAATTATTCAATTCCTTTTGAACTTAAGTTAATACCGCCGAATTGTGATTTTTAGGATAGTGTGAGGTTTTATTTGTAAAATTACGAGATCTATTTACACATTATTTACAGGAACTTATATCTATAACCCAATTCCGATCTAGTCCATTCGCATATGGTCTGCGCTCCTCGGAACTTTTTCCGAAGAAGAGATCGTTCAGATCGTATTGGTAGTGGCGCTTTAACAGCCATAGCAGTCCTTCTATCTTATTCAGTTGAGTTTCTAACTCCGCCTGACATTGGATTTTTTGTCATTCGTGTGAATATTAGTAATGAGAGCTTACATTTGGCTTGTTCCTACATTTTTTATTTGTTTAATTATAAATACAGAATTCAGTGAGAATGGAAGTTGAGCTGATTTACGCAATTCATGCATTGGAAGGCTTACAATTAAGTTAGAAAAAATTTTAAAACCACCACAGTTTGCACGAACGTAGGGAAAT
>NW_024003715.1:0-1334 GCF_014805625.2 Glossina fuscipes
TCTTACAATCCAGCGAGACGTCATCTTAGTTGTAATGGGACCAAGTTTAGAAAATTTTCAAAACTCACCTTCGACCTAATTAATTTTAATTATTTAAAAACCTTAAGCTGCTCAGTTATCGAAGAGAAAGGACAACTCACAATGGTAGTATATTGAGGGAGCCCAATTATAGGCTATTTTAAAAAATTCACATGTTTATTAACAATAAAAAAAGTAAAAGTGAGTTGAACAATTTTCATTAAATTTCAAACGAAAATAGTAGAAAATTAACAGGCAAACTATATTATTTTTAAGTAAAATGTTACAAAATAGAAACAACACAGTACATACGAGTTCTTTCTTTTTTTCTAAACCGGAAAGAAACAGAACAGAATGTCATGCTTTGCATATTTTTTCTGATTCTGAAAGATTACAAAATCTTGCAGTGAAACACGATAAATTAGTTTGTTAATATTTATTTATTTGGTAAGTTTCGCTTTATTGATGATTTCATATTGACTACTGATCTTTTCACTATTACTTGTATCGCACCTTTCTTGTGCTTACGCTGGTGTGTTTGGTAAATTCACGGTAATGTATAATGTAGGTTATTGCTCAAAATTACGCTTGTGCTAAACTAAGTTCTTATATTTAGGGTAAAACTTGCATAAATTAAACTAAATAATAATAAGTAGAACAAAGTAGATGAAAGCAATAATGTTACAATCTATTTATTTAATTCCGTTTAAGTACATTTTGCTCGCAAATATAAGATCAAAGATAACATCATTGTAGAAACAAAGAATAAACAATGAAAAAAGTTATCCTCGGCTTGGGCCGAATTGCACATACCCAATACCATTAAAATCTTTGACGCTCCTTGCATTTTTTTATTGGCACAAAAAGGTGAATGGGATAAAATTTATGTCTCATCTTTTACTTAACTAAAAATTGTTATAAGGAAAAAATTCATCCACGTTATTGCCACGTCCATCATAATTAATTTAAAATTAACGCATTTACCTTGTGGCCTCCTATTCTCTTTTTATCTGATACCCATATCGCTTGTTATTAAGAAAAAATTAATTCGCGAAGTCGTGCTGTTCACATTATTTATTTTACAATGAACACATTTTTAGACAGACAATATAAGTTGTTGTGACTGTTGTAAAGTATTTATATAAAGTGATGGCTGCACTTTATGTCGCCCGGCTAGTTCAGCAACATCTACAAGAATAAATTATAATTAATTTTAAACCTGTCGGGAACACGAATGGCGTGACGACACATAGCGATTCGTCGGCATTGTTCTCCTGTCCGTTAGTCTGCGTCTATGGATTTGTTGGTACGCTAAG
>NW_024003716.1:0-334 GCF_014805625.2 Glossina fuscipes
AATTTGGCAAACTGACAAGTAAATCAATTTTTTATATATATTTGGAAAAGTGTGTTCCTTTTAATTGCGAATTAAGTCTTTGGAGAACCGAACTGGCGTACGCTTACTTGTAAAATATGGTTTAACCAGAAGACACTCACATATTCCGGATGGAAGAACTTTTTCGCAAAACCCATCGGATGCTTACGATAATCACAATAGAAAAGTAAATTTGTATACATTGCATGGAGTGACATGAAACAAAATGAACTATATTAAAAAAAAGATAAATGTGTTGTAGCAAAGTGTTTTGCTCCCTTAGTAAACTTACTTTAACTAGTCCGTCTGCCTGCAA
>NW_024003716.1:344-7052 GCF_014805625.2 Glossina fuscipes
ATACTCGTCTTACAATTAAAAAATGATAGATTAATGAAAGTTAAAATAATTGTTAATTACTTTAAATGCTTGAAAATAAATTATATTATTCCTTAATTCGAACTAAATAATAATTGAAAGAAACATATTGGCAGATTAAAATGATATCACTTCAATCCATAAATCATTTAAAATAAAAAAGTTTTTCCCAGAAATCAATTATAACCAAATTTTTTAGCAGAAATGCAATTCATCATAAATTTTGCAAAAAAGATGCAAAATTTTTTAAACCCAAAAGTTTTTATCATTTTAAAAAAATGTATTTGAATGAAAGGAAATATTTAATAGCATAACCGCAACGTTACAAACGCTTGCAAATTCTCCCTCCATGTTTTAAATGGAATTTTTATACGACGAATTGGGCGCAATGACAAATGTGTGCAGAGTGTGCTTTTGTTTAAATCGATGAATATCAAGTTGAATTCATTCACATTTAAAAATGACTTACTGTAGAATTTATATTAGTAATTTTAGTAAAATTAGTTATTTCCCGACTTATGATCGAGCGAAATGGGAGGCGTAAGCATTTAGAAAAGTAAACACGATATAGCTCTCGTCCTTCATGGCTATTTCCGTTGCATAAGGTGTTTTGTTTACTTTCTACTACACTTTTGCTCTCTGTGTTCTCACTACCTCCCACGTAGTACGTGGATTCAATCTAAATGTCTTATTATTTTTCTTTAACTTTAAGCACGTCAGTCATAGTGATTTTTGAAATAATTTGAGGCTATTATGTTTCTCTATTGTTCACTTGCGGACACAGAAAAACTAGGTATTCTTCAGTCATTGATATTTACTAGCACTATTACACAGTCTGCAAAAATATGAAAGGCCCTAGCTTGAGTGAGAGGCACGTAACATTTTCTTTTCATTCGTGAAAAACAAAAGTGTAAATTTCGAAGATAGACATCTGCGTCATAAATGACATATGGTGGTACCATATAAGCGGTGGAACTATATTTCGATACTATCATAAGAATAAATTCCACATATTTGATACAGCGGTGCAAAAATATGTCCATAATTATATTTTTGGACAATTAGAACCTAAACCGGATTAAATCTTCTTATAACAGAAAGGAACATTTTGTGTTTCAAGAGGCGAGTGTTAACACAGAACACCGAGTCACCGAGACTCTTAACAAAGTCGCCAGGAAAATAAACTTACTTAAATTAAGAGAGATTTGTTCAAATTTTAGAGTTCATTTAATGTACGATTATTGCTTCTTTTTTTTTATGTGAGCAGTCACTCAGAGGACGTCCCTTATTCGCCTAATGCGGCGATGGCCATAAGAAATGCGGAAAGAGAAACGGAGATTCTGGAAGCAGCCAATTCATACGTGTTATGCCTTTAGGAGATACTACTGCACTGGGATTTGAACCCGCGAATATTGATTTGGCATTCGCTATTCACCCATACTCGGTTACTCATGCAGACGCGAAAAATTTGAGAAAAATTGCGTTCTTCTTTCATGCGTGGAATTTTGAGGCGGTAAATGCAGACTTCGTAGGAGAAAAGTGAACACGGAAAAAAATAATAAAACTGGAACAGCCAAACATTCAAATAGAGATGGCTAAGTCGATTTATAGATCACCACGTAATACTGGGTTTTAGGTGACTTGCTTCAATGTACAATGTATAAAATCTTGAGAAATCCCTTTGGCTTTTTATGAAAATATTGCAACGAAAAACTGCCATTTTGTGATATTTATGTTAAGTTACCTAACTTCATTGCGACATTTTTCCGCTATATGTACTGCTAATTGAATCTTTTCTCTTGTCGTCGGCTGCAAGAAGCACGTAAAGCGTGACGAATGAGTATTTGAAAACTCGTAGTAGTATAGTCATAGTATATTAAGATATATTCGGTAGCAAGATTTCTTTTTAAACGAATTCTGTTGAATCTACATGGCACTTATAGGAAGGAGCCCACACAACAGACGCATACTCAAGTATGGATCATCTGTTAATGACACCTAACGCTATAGCTACACTTAAAGAGACCTCAATGTGCAAACTAAAACGTAATCTTTCGTCGAATATAACCCCTAAATCGATGAACGAATTGAAGTTTTTCAACTTGCGTGAGTTAATAAATGGCTTCCTTCTTAAGAAAGAAAGCTTTTTGCATATTTTTAGATTTAATTTCTTAAAATTTAACGAGCGCCATCTAACCGAATTATTTAAGTCAATTTGAAGCTGATACGATTGCGATTTCAAGGAGAATGAAGAAAGCAGTTTGTCAGCGCACAATAAAATCTGGCTGGATTTAATCACCGAGGGGAGAGTAATAATATATAAATTAAATAAAAGACGTCCCAAGTGGCAGACTTGAGAGACGCCAGACGTCAAAGGGGAGTCCGGGGCCAGGAGTTTGGAAATCAATCAGTTATGGTTAACTAAGTCAAACGCGTTAATAAAATGGTATAAACGACATCCGCGAGAGTGCCACTGTACACAGTAGAACTTATTTTTCAAAACCCATGCTGCAATCGAGGTATATACGATTTGGTAGCAAAAGTTAAATGCTGAGGAACATTTAACACCATATAGCTCGACAGAGCAAGATTTAAGTACACGTGATAGAATCTCATCATTTCAGTCACAAAACTATATTTACGAGACCCCAAGTGTTATTTTCTATATGATCAAGTTAGAAATCGAAATCGATTATGTAATCTGATACGGATAGTTAACAGTTAAATCTGAGTCAACAGTTATAAAATATCGCCAGAAGTACTTAGCAAAAAGATTTGAGGATTCAATAGGATTGGAGGATCCAGACCCACTCAAAGAAAACTACGAGAAATATATGGAGATTTTCATTTTGGAGTTGACAAACTTACAAAACTATTTAGGATCAATAAACAGAAGTGTGTTAGTGGTTTTACAAAGGCACCTGCCTGTCAGGCTTCACCCTGGAATGCCCGCTGGGAGCAGGGAGGCTCCATGCAGTTCCAGATCAAGGGCATGTGTAGGGCATACCCTTCCCTCTGGCAGAGACGAGGCCTATCGAACACCTCAAATATTTAGTGTTCCCGCGATTTTGGGGGCAACCACAACCACCGCGAAACTTCCCTAAGGGCCGTCCCAGCATTCAGGTAGAGGACCCACACTACGAGGATTCTGCTGCAGTAAAAATTGCAGCCAGCATTTCCCCGCAGAGGGCATCCTCTGGGCAACCTGACCCCCTTGGTACCTTACTTATTTGAAAAGTCTAAGGTCAGAGTTTTGGCAGCATATGGCTGCATGCTAGTTGGACACTTACGTCTCCGACTAGTGGCCTAAGGGTAAATGTAAGCCTGGCTAAGAAGGCGGAAGAACTACTCAGGGGCGCCGGCACATAGCAGTGCGCCTCTTAAAAGCACCGGTCACAAATCTGCCCACGCTTTGAAAATAAAGGTCCTGAGAGAGAGCTTCATCAAAACGAAATCGTCCCCCTCCATTCTAATTCCCATCGCATTCAATATCGGAATAGAGTGGACAGTAGCAGAGTGCATGCTTCCAATCCTCAAAAGGACAACCAGAAGCACACGCCCTAATAATGGACAAACCCCTAAGCTGCAGGAAATGGTTGAGCGAACCATGTTCCGTAAGTAGGAACCCAAATACAAATTAAAATCAAAACTATCGCTTATTCTCTTGTTCTGCCTTTGGCACTGCCATCCCAACGAGTTTGCCATAAGGCGCAGACACGATCCCTCAAAGTCCTAATCGCTTCCTTGTACGTCAACCTATATAATTTAAAATTGTAAAATAGGCAAAAGGGTGAAAAGCCTACCGGCAAATCCCTTTTTAAATTATTTATAATTTACTCATATTATTTTCATGATATAATGAAATATAATTTCTTTCCGATTTTATTTTATATTTTTTTAATTTCTAACTATCGTCTAAAAGTTTGCAAAACCTCCCCATGAATGCACCCACATATATTTCACGGCCTCTTCCTGCAGTTTGTAGTCTCACATGTTTGGCACAAATCATTTAACTATGAAGCTAATTGCTATGAAAAAAATGTTCATCTTCTTGTGTTGTTTGCCCTATGTCTGTCGCCAACTCTTCGTAATGCTTGCCCATGCAGAGGATTGTCTACATTATATATGCACTGGAGTTAAAACTCTCAAATAAGCAAAGTAAAACCAAAAGAAGACTCTTTTTTTTCTGTTATGCTTTAACTGAGTGCGTCGAAACCAATATTTTAGCACTGCTTATGTTTTACATATACTAGAGTGACACGGTTTCTTTAGAATAAAAACTTCAAAAAAATTGCGAAAAAGCAAAATTGTCTTTTTTTTTTAATTTTGCAATACATCCGTGATGCGGATGAAACGACATTTAAACCGTCAGCATGGCTCAGAAACGAACTCGATTGTACTCGAACTACTTTAAAGTAATTCACTACATCTCGCCTGATTTCAACAATAAAAATCGTCTTTGTATTTAATACACACATAGAATCTGATTTATTTCTTCATATTTGCTTTTCTAGAATATTTTCTTTAAACCCTAAATGCAAAACCTTAACTAAAAACTGTAAATGCAGTTATGTCAAGTTAAGCTAAATGTCAAATCTGGTAATAGAAAGTAAATATTAAAGCTAAATTTTGAAGCTAATGGCTTATACATATATTCTTCTTCAAAATAATTGGCAAATTTATCCTTAAAAAATAAAAAAATAATTTATTTATTTAGTCAATAATAATCAGCAGGCCGTTTTTTGCAATCTGTGATTTAGTTCGCAAATTTTTTCGAGCTTTGTAAAAATCTAGATTATATCCCATATATAACTTAAACATAACTACGTGCATTTGTGGGTTTGAAAAGCCTTTCGCTACGTATGTTTTCCAGATAGTAGAGTAATTAAGAATGGACCGCAGAAATATGCTCTTTAAATTTTGTCAATAAAGAAACTTCCGACGTCAATCAAAATGAATGTAGTTTTCTTTCTTTTTCTTGTTTGTAGATAGATGCTATTAGAGAATGAGAATGAAAAACTCGTTTACTGTATGGAATACACAATCAAATCAATTGTCCATTGTCAAAAACAGTTAAATGATTATCAGGACGATGGAATTCAAATATATGAAGCACGCAGAATACAAAATATTTTCACAGAACAATGGAACTACAGTATAGAGTAGAGTGGCAAAAGACACAGACGCTTACAGACAACAATAGGAATACGGATAGCTATTAAAGCTTCTATGATCAAATGGTCGAATGCATTACCGAATAGTCATTAAAGTTCAAATGATGGAAATTAAATTTGTATAAACGGTTTTTAAATATGCACAAAATGATAAAATCCAGAGGGAAAGATATACGTATATCATGTATAATTTTGGACATCTACCGACATCGAAGGTTAGAAGTGTATTCATTTAGTTGAAATTTTGGCAACGCTTCAAAGAAAAGGTGCTTAAAAGACTTCTTAAACTTCGTTTCTAAAGGGTTGAGCTCTCTAAAATACAGTTGTGCGCCTGCACCTAATGGTATTCCACCATGTGTACTTAAATCTTGCGCTGTCGAGTTACGTGGTGTGATATCAAAGATTTTTAACCTGTCCTTGAATTTAGGTTTTTTCCCTTCATGTTGGAAGAGTAGTTTCCTTATTCCTATCCACAAGAGTGGAAGTACACAATTTGTCGAGAACTACAGAGGCATAGCCAAGATGTTCGAGCGAATTGTGACTCAGCATTTGGCCTTTGCCATTAATTCGTATATTTGTCCGAACCAGCACCGCTTTCGGAAAGGGCAATCTACAGTCACTAACTTGTTAGAGTTTACCTGTCATGTTTTCAAGGCTTTTTCTAATGGATTCCGCACAGATGTTATATACACTGATTTAAGCAAAGCATTTGATATGGTTAACCATAACTTACTTATCTTTAAACTCGAAGCCGCTGGCTCCCGTTTCTATTTAATGAAATGGATAAGCTCTTATCTGCACAATAGATTCTTCAGGGTTTTGTTCAACTTTATCACCTCGGATGAATTCCCCGTTATATCTGGCGTACCTCAAGGAAGTCACTTAGGTTCCATTTTATTTAGTTTATACATTAACGATCTCCCATCGGTGGCTAATTCCAGCCAGATCTTAATGTATGCTGATGATGTGAAACTGTTTTCTTCCTTCTCTGTTGAATCGCAATCACATCAGCTTCAAGGTGATTTGGATAATTTTGTTGCATGGTGCTTTGTGAATCTTCTGAAAATAAATCTGAGCAAATGTAAGAAGCTTTCTTTATCAAGAAGAAAGTCATTCATTACTCAGTATTTCATAGATTCGCATAAGCTGGAGGACGTCGATTCGATTACAGATTTAGGCGTTCGATTTGACCATAGGTTACGTTTTAACTTGCATATTGAGCTCTCGATAAACAAAGCTAGGTCCGCGCTTGGTTTTATAAAAAGGTGGTCCAAAGAGCTTGATGATCCCTACGTTACGAAAAGATTGTTCATGTGCTTGGTTAGACCCATACTCGAGTATGCCTCTGTTGTGTGGTCTCCTTCATGATGCTATGTAGATTTAATTGAATCTATTCAAAAACAATTCACGCTGTTGCCCTTAGAAATTTGGACTGGGATCCGATTGCGTCTCTTTCTCCCTACGAAAATAGGTTGCTTCTGTTGTCCTTACCGTCTCTTGAGAAACGTAGGTTTGT
>NW_024003717.1:0-6726 GCF_014805625.2 Glossina fuscipes
TAGAAGTAGTGTAAAAACTAAAAAGAATTTATTAAAATATGGAAAGAGTGGAAGAGTTTGTGAGAGGATATTTCGTAATACCCCTCTACCCGCAGCTGCGCCAACAAATGTAGTTCATGATACACAAGATTCTCCATATGTTGATTCCGTAGGAAATCAAGAAGAAGAACAAGAAGGAGTTGATTTTCATAGTGCAGAAGAAGACATGAATATTGATGAATCGTCTATACCACTATTAATATAGGAAATATTAAGTGGACTATGACACCAGGTCTGTTTCAACTCATGTTTCACTCAAGACCTCAACATTATACAAAAAGAGATTTGATAAAATATAAAGATATTCTAATAAATACAAATGCTTACAAACGTCATTATCAACCAGGCGCGCAAATTAAAGGTACAAACGCATTTAAGTATCAACGTGTAATAGGACCATTATTTAATAAGAAATCAAATCTTCTAACGAAAGGTAGTGGACTATCATTAAAATCATTAGACACTCGTAAACCTATCTATACCTATTGGGACGATCCTAACGAGCTAGTTGATAGATTACGCTTACTTCTTTCTTCCGAAAGTGCTGGGCACAATAATCACAAAAACGAAATAATTTCAATTGTTGAGGAATTGCGAGAGGCCAACATAATTAAATGATAACACTAATAATAATAATAATAATGAGTTCTATAAATAAATTTGGAGAAGGTTTAATTAATCATCATTATCAGTATAACAATTCAAAGTTAAAGACAAATTTAGTAAAAACGCTTGGCATTAGTATAGATAGTAATAGCATAGATTTTCATAAGAAAAGACTTTGTAATTTAATTGCACCTACAGACCCCAAAGATGCTGTAACAAAAGCATATCTGCTAAGAAAAAATGATGTGTTAACAGATAATGTAAACAATCTAACAACTACATACACTTCAAAAATGAATCGCATTGAGGACGATATGAGACAATTTTAAAACTCATATGATTCACAAATGAATAGTATGAAAAAACAAATAGATGAATTATATACGACAATCAAAAATGATATTAATAGAGAAGCTAAACAAGTTGAGATAACTCTTAAGAATCAACTATGAATAAGATCGAGGAACGATTCGGTAAAATTGAAGAATATATTTTCAAATAGATTGGAGTGGAACAATTGTAAGAAAAATATGATAAGCAATTGAATAGTATGAGAGGTGATTTAACAAAATTACAAACTACCCTAACAAGCAACGTTGAAGAAGATGTTAAATTAATTGAACAGACTGTTAAAGCGTATTTGAATAATGAGAATAAGCAATTTATAACTAAGACTGAAGAACGATTTCAAATAATCAAGGACTATCTTTTCAAATCGATTGGTTTAAAGGAGCGAGAACAAAAAGGCAAGGATGTAAAAAAAGGAAGATCAACTAAGAGAAGTAATATATATATATATACATATATATATATAACAACAACAAGACTAGCAAACAAACAAAGATAGATTAAAGCGCATAGAGTTTGCATGATGGATCTAAACAAAGATAAAAGAGATATAGTTAATGAGCTACACAAACAAGCACGTAAACATTTCAAAAGAAGACGAGTTCTCATGAAAGGAATTGATGATTTATGGCAAGCCGATTTGGTTGAAATCATAAGCTAAGCACTACAAAATAACGGCTATCGTTATCTTTTAACAGTAATAGATACGTTTTCGAAAAAGGCTTGGGCTATGGCAGTGAAAAACAAAACTGCTCAAAACGTAACGAACGCTATGAAGCAAATTTTCGAGAAAAGTCATCGCAAACCGAAAAATTTACAAACTGACGATGGTAAAGAGTTTTTCAAGAGTCAATTTCATCAATTGATGCAAAACAATCATATTAATCACTATTCAACATATAGCGTTCTGAAGGCGTCCACAGTTGAACGATTCAATAGAACATTAAAAGGAATGATGTGGAAAGAGTTTAGTTTTCAATGAACCTATAAATGGATTCATATATATAAGGACCTTATCGATAAATACAATAACACGTTTCATAGAACGATAAAAATGACTCCAAATCAAGTGAATTCTTCAAATGAGAAATCTCTGCTGGATACGGTATACAGCAATTTAAAAATATTCAAAACACCAAAGTTCAAAATAAATGATTATGTACGAATAAGTAAATATAAACATCAATTTGAGAAGGGCTACACACCCAATTGGACTACGGAGATCTTTAGAGTGAAAACTATAAAAAATACCAATCCAAATACAAACTTGTTAGAAGACTACCAGGGCCGTGAAGTTAAAGGTGGATTTTATGAATATGAACTAATGAAAACTAAATTTCCCCAAACGTATTTAGTTGAAAAAGTTGTAAGGAGAAGGGGAAATATGGTCTATGTTAAATGGTTAGGATTTTCATCGAAACACAACTCTTGGATTAATATGAACAATATATCTTAATAATAATAATAATAATAATAAAAGCTATCAGAGACATTCATAGATAATTTATTCACTCATCAGACGTTAAAATGTCAATAACACTAACCTTGAATGGGGACTCCTCGTTACTTATTGCAAACTATTTTCCTCCAATTGAACTTCATGAAAATTATGTTTGCGGACTAATAAGTTTCGATACGTATCATTCAATTCCAAATGTCGATCGGGAAAACAACTTATTTCATATTGGCAACCATCAAATCACAATTCCTATTGGTTCATATGACTTTTCTGATATAGTTGATTTAATTACAAGTAAATATGAATGATAAAGGGGGCATACTCAATATTCAAGCAAATTATAATACGTTACAAACACACATAAAGAGTAGAATAGATCCAATTTATTTCGATAAGAAGTGCTCGATTGGATCATTATTGGGATTTAGTAAGAGAAAATTACAGCAGGGTATAAAACACTATTCAGATAAAACAAGCGATATAACGAAGATTAATAACATAATGATTGAATGTAAAATTGTAAGTGGATCTTATATAAACAATATATCAGCGCATAATTTTCATCAGTTCTCACTTACTGTTAATCCAGGTTATAAAATTGTAGAGATACCGACTAATGTAATATATTTACCTATAAATACAAGAACGATAAATTCTATTGTTTTGAACGTTGTCGATCAATCTGGCAATTTAATAAATTTTCGTGGAGAAAAAATTTCAATAAGATTGCAATTAAAACCATCATCGCACACATAAGGATGATAATATTCAACAAAAAAGACGTATTCAATGATTCAACGTTCACTTCAACGCCATCATCAATAGAATACACAACGAAGAAATTATCATCGTCATCATCATCATCATCATCATCGACGTCGCCACCGAGCAGAGATAATAAGAATAATAAAAAAATAAAAAAATACAAAGGAATAAACCCAAGCAGCAAAACTACTAATACCCTAAGTAGAATTAATCAGGAATTTTTGAATAGTCTGGGATTTCAATTAAAATAGACAGGAAAAAAAAAATGAGCAATATAATTAATATATTACAGAAACCAAAATTTGATAATTCGATTGTAAAAAAAGAATATCACAGTTACACATCGTATTTACAATCATTTAAAAATAATGATGAAATTCGTATATCAATTCAAAACCAAGATTTGTATGTCTTACCAACCGAAAGCTTTCTATACATTGAAGGAAGATGGCACAATCTCTAATAGAATAAAAATGTTAAACAATTGTATGGCGCATCTATTTGATGAAATTCGATATGAGCTTAACGGTATAGAAATTGACCGTACACGGCATTTGGGCATTACAACGGAAATAAAAAATTTCACATCATTGAATAACGATGAACTCACTATTGTGAGCGGTTGTTTCAACTTTTGTATACCACTGAAGATGCTACTTGGAATTGCGGAAGATTTCAATAAAATCATAGTTAATTCTAAACATGAACTGATTTTACTACGATCTAAAGATGATAAGCAAGCTATTACAACTACCGTGGCAAACGAACAAATTAAATTAAGTATTTTGAATATTACATGGAAGATGCCACATGTTTAACTCGCTGACGCTTATAAATTGGAGGTGTTTAAAAAAATCAATTCTCGCACACCGTTAAATATATGCTTCAGAACTTGAGATATGTATTGTTATCCTACACTTCCACAGAGCGCAGCCGTCTTATGGAATGTTAAGTTAGCCAGTGAAAACGAACGACCGCGGTTTCTACTCATAGCATTTAGAAACGCCGAAAACAAATTTACTCATTGCAATTTAACGAATGTAAAGGTACATCTAAATTCCGATTCATATCCATATGATGATTTGAATCTTAGATTCAGTCGAAATCAATTCGCTCTACTCTATGACATGTATTCAAGATTTTAACAATGTTATTATTTACGCGATCCGTATCCGCTATTGAAACGTAATGAGTTTTTCACGCTTGCACCCATAATTGTTCTGGACGTAACACATCAAAATGAATCGGTTAAAACCGGACCAATCGATATCCGTATTGAATTGAAAGCTTCAAGTAACATACCAGCTAATACATCGGCATACTGTTTAATTATACACGATAAAATATTTGACTATGTACCCTTACAAATGAAATAAGAAAAATATTGTAAAAAGTAATAAAATAGGAATAAAAAAATTTTTTTTTTTTTATGAAACAAGAAAACGTTCTTCTTCTTTCTCCATATATATTGAGATATATCATTTAAATTTTGATCATTAAATCTTTAAACGCAGCAGCACGCGTTTGCAGGCAAACAAGACAGAAGAATATTATAATGAAAAGTCTGAAAACTCAGTCGCGCGGTATAGTCGTCTATATTTTGTTTCGGAAATTAATATTTTAATTTTTTGTTGAATTTCGTGGCTATTCTGCCTTATAGTGTGTGAATTTATAATATACTTTGAGAAGAGAGTGAGTGAATTCAAAGTAAAAGAAATATTTTTCCTTTACGCTTTGATTCATTTGATTTTTGCAAACAAAAATTTTGAGCTCTGATATAAATCTCTCTTTTTTTTTTTGTTTTCTCTCTTTTTCTCTGTTATTTTTTTGCTGTTTAGAGTTTGTGTTGCTATTGATCTCTCGTTACAGTGTCAACCTAACAGAGAAGTTTTGCACAAATTGGTTGATAAATTTTTATGTTCAGGATTTTTTTAGTGATTTGTATGTCTGTTCTTCATAATCCACAACTGTCTTTCTGACAGGACATGGAGTGTTTATATACACCTTGTCGGGCGAAATCAGGCCCGGATTCCGATAGATTCGTTTCTTGTTGGCTCTGCGAGCGCTTTGGTCATGCAAAGTATGCCGGTATTCTCGGCCGTGCTGCTGACACAGTCGCTGATCCGTCTAAAGGCTTAAGATGGTCATGTCCTGACTGTAGGTAGCGGGACATTGACTTTTATAAACTTTTCACGGAGACCTGTTATGGTTTCTCGGAATTGAGTAGAAATCTCGGCTCGTTGTGGGAAAAGTTTGAGCTCATTAAGTCTAGGTTTGATGAGTGTCGCTTTATTGGACACTCATCTTCTACACGTAGCGTAGCGTGTGGGACGTCACCTCTGGCTTTCTCCAAATCTAATTCGTTGGTACAAGTTACCGCTCCCTCTAACTCTAAAATGAACAGTAATGTTTCCGATATTGCTGAGTCGGTTGGTAGCAAAACAGTTACAAACAAACCGGCAAGTCCATCCGTTTTAAGCTACGCTGAAGTGGCAAGGGTATCTCCGCCCAGAGCCGCCACTCACTCTAATCAAGCGCCATCGGCTAAAAGTAATGAAGAGAAAAATAAATCATCCTCTCCTCCTGGCTGTTCGCGTGTGAATGTTGGTCACCAGACTGGGCAAGTCTCACAAGCTGCCGGTACAAGGGCGATAACCCCAACTCGAAACTCTCCTACCGTGAACCCCCCTCCTGTTACAAATAATGACATTTGCTTGACGGCAGTTCCTCCCAGAAAAGCAATATTTGTGTCAAGACTGGCACCTGAAACATCGGTGGATAACATAAAAGGTTATCTGGCGACGAAAGTTCCATCAGTCAACTTAAAGCGTGTTAGCATCTTCAAAATGGCTCATTCTCAAGCTAGGGCAAACTCCTCTTTTAAAATATTAGTTCCGACTGAAAACAGTGATATGTTGTTAAACAAATCACTGTGGTCAGTAGGATCCTTAATTAAGGAATTTATCCCTCTAGATCGTCCCCGTAATACCAAGGCAATAGTCTTGTCGCCTTCAAAAAACTAATTGCTTCTTCAGGCCCACTATCTCTCATTTATCAAAATGTTAGGGGCCTAAATTCGAAAATTCGTTCCACTTTTCTAAATTCAGTGAGCACGGAATTTTTCTGGTTGGCCTTTACTAAATGTTGGCTAAAACCCGATCTACATTCGTCGGAACTTTTTCATAATTCTTTCCAAGTGTTTAGAAATGATCGAGTAAATCGCATTGGTGGTGGTGTATTAATTGCCATATCTGCGTCAGTCCCGTCCAATTTAATTGAATTTCCCACTTCTCCTGACGTTGAATTTATCGCTATTCGTGCGAATATGCCTAATAAACATCTATTTATAAACTGCTGCTATATTCCCCCAAATTCTGATATCTCCATTTACAGGAAACACGCTGCCCTCATTTGTGAAGTGGCCAAGCGGTCTAGACCCACCGATTTGGTCGTTGCATTGGGTGACTTCAATTTGCCTGAAGTCACTTGGTGTAACACTGATAATTCTG
>NW_024003718.1:0-9453 GCF_014805625.2 Glossina fuscipes
TAACATTATTGGAATAGATTATCATGTGGCAATAGGAAACCATCGATGTCCCGTAAAAGCGGGGTATCTCAGCAGAGCGACCACCACTGAAGAATTTTTAACGAAGTTAACAGACAAATTATCCAATAAAGGCCAAGTCTATTGAAACTCGATTCCTAACTTAAAGATGGCAGCACTAGCACTTTATATCGCGAGAGAGATACTGAAACAAATTTCCATAATGATTTTTTTTGTTTTTTTTATTTTACTATTAAAAATATTATAAGACTAAAAGTACGATGAGCACTAACAACCAAAGCTACGCTAGGCTACAGGCTCTTCTTTTCTTGTTTTTTTTTTAATTTGTTTCCTTTATTTTCTACTTAGTATTTATTTGTGAACAATAAATATTACCTTTAAAGGGAGAAATTATATTTAAAAAGTTTTAACACAAAGCAAAGAAAAACGTATATTCCAAATATAGATTAATTGCGAAGGACTTTCTTCTTTATGGATGGCCCGATCGCACCTGCTGAACTTTTTGACTGGGCGTTACAGAAATTATTTGTATTAAGCTTTAATTCAGTATTATTAATCGCTTTGTCTGTTCGCTAGATATTGATTTTTGTAAGACTAAAACTTCCATACAGTGGGCAAAACAGATCAGACAGTATTAGGCAGTACAGGAAAACAAAAACGACCAGTTTTTGAAGACTTAACAAGTGAAAACAATTTGAATGTCTCGTTAATACATTTTCGTGGCGTTGGTGTAACCGGATGACCAAGGTGCCTGCTAGAAATTTCTAACGTATCCCCATATAAGCAAAAAGGAATTGAAAAAGGGCTTCTCCAGAATCCCCCTAATGGCTGACTAAAACTCACAAGTTGGCACTGTTTATGTTATGTAGTGTTCGTGGCTCGGACCCGAAAATGGTTTCCTGTCTTTTTTCAATATTTTGCATTTATATTACTTTTATTTCAAAACCAAGTAATGCGATTATTTTTATGTACAACAGTCAGTTTTAATAGTAAGGTTCAAAAAATACTGCCGGTCGACATTTAACTCCGATTATGTATAATATTCACTTACTCTGAAGCTTCAAATTGGAAAAAAAGGACTTATTATTTTATTAATACAATATCCGCAACAAATAAAAGTAAATTTTACTTCTCTTCACACCATTCGTTTTCTTTACGTACTTGCTCCTCTTCGGCAGCTGTAAAATCGTTTTTAATATTAAAAGTTTTACGTATCTCTTCTGGTGTCTTGCCCTTAATCATATTGGCTACTGTTTTGCAAGTAACATCTAACAAACCCTTTATATCGAGATAGTTCGCAGCCAATATCAATTCGAATAAAGTACCTTGGTCTACTTTAAGAAAATCAGCATCCCACGATGAAATGTCATCAGTTCGTTTTTCTTTATTCTCATCATCTTCTGTAGGCTGTGGATCATCTTTATGAAAATTGGCCCAATGTAATACTTTACGCAATATTGCCGAATTTACATTAGGCAAAGGCACAACAGCATTATCTCCGTCTTCCATACCACAATCTTCCAGCATGGTCTTAATGGTGCCCGAACATTTTGCAATTTGTACATCAGTATCGAAGATTTCATCGTCCGACGATTGCAATTTTATATTAGGCATTGTCTGAAAATATTGAAAAACATGCGTTAAAAGCGTTATTATCGATTCCTTTATTTGCTTTTGCAATTTTGCATTGCTTTTTCAAGCACACATATCACGGCAAATTCAACATCCAGATCAGTTTTAGCAAAAAAAAAAACATGTTAAAAAAAATGTAAAATTGCAATGTCAATTTTGCTTATACACATAAAAGTAAATTTGCTTACTTGCTAGCAATTAGTTAAATTATATTCTTCTCGAAGGTGCAAGGCTTTAAAAAAACAACTTCTCCGTGGGAATTTAATTAATATGTTACAATGAAATTTTGATTAGCCCTTCGATACGTAAAAGTTTTCTAATATATTTGACATAGAGATGACAAAGTCTTCAAAATTATATATAATTATATATCCACACGTCAATCGATCACAATAAAAAAAAAGAAAAGAAAGCAATGCAACTTGATTGAATTTGCTGTCATTGTCGATTGTAATAGAAATGCCAACTCGAAGAAAAATCCAAGCAGTAAAAATATATTTATTTAAATTAACTTAAACTTTAGAGGAGACGTATAATTCTCTTCTTCTTTTTCTGGATAAATAAACATATAAATGACTCTGGTTTTTTTTCATTAATGTAAATATTGTTGAATCTAATCTGTTAAATGAAATTGAAGCTGGCACTGAAAACTCATATTTTCCGTTTCCTCCTTTTTTTATAATTCTATTTAAAATACACCATGATTTTCCAGTTAATCGACTATGCTATACGATATTTATTATAGACTTCTTTTTGTTATAAATATATTGAGTAGCTTTGTAATTAAATCATATAATGTTTTAAATAACGGTTTTAAACGAGTTTGTATATCTTCGAATCGATAGAGTGTAGTAAAACCACTTAAATATGAAGGTTCTTTTAAATTGTTATTTATTTTAAAGTCTTTCTTTATTGTTTACTTATTAATTCTTGTTAATTTTACATTAACTTCTTACTTTACTTTTGGACTTATTTCTGACCTAACTGAGGTATGGTCAGTATCTTATATAATAAATTATTTAATGCTAACTTAAGCAATTAATACAATTAAACTAGGCTATTACTAGAATTACGAGTAATATGTGTTACAACTAAATTAGGTTATCTTAACTAGGTTATCGAGGGTATCACATTATGTTGGAATGAAATAAAATGTAAACTTAGCATAAGTTGTAAAAGTGGTAAAGTGCGATAGATCGATAATGCTGGAAGAGAGAAAGAGAGAGAGAGAGAGCGTGAGAGAGAGAGAAACAGAAAAAGCAGAAGTTTAATAAGTCTTTCTTTGAATTTATAAATGAAAAACTCTAAATGCATTTTGCTTTATATTTCGAAAATCCTTCATCAATGAATTCGAAAAAGTTAATTTATTGGACATTTTTTCCGACCTCTTGTTAGTGAACATATTCTCGATTTTCAAACATTTTTTAACTGATGACCCCAACTTAACTGTTCAAATGTTAATTATTCATATCAAATCACAAACTCGATTTCGATTCCTAATTTGATCATTTTGGAAAACGACGTTTGACATGGTTTGAGGTCATGTATGAGGTTGAGGTTATGTATACTCAAATTATGCTTTGGAAAACTATGTGATGTTATTTCAAAGATTTTCAATCAGTCTTTGAAACCAAGTGTTTTTCATTTGTGTTGGGAGAATAGGTTCCTTCTTACTCTTTGTAAATGGGAATATCACGTTGAGAACTATAGAGTCATCGCCAAGTTGAACGTCTTACCCAAATTGTTTGAACGAATTGCTGCTCAGTATATAGCTTTTGCTATCAAATCTTATATTTCTCCATTCCAGCATGCCTTCCGGAAAGAAAAATCTACTGTCAGGAATCTCTCAGAGTTTACTAGCCATGTTTTCAAGGATTTTTCTAGTAACTGTCGCACGGATCTCGCATATACTGATTTTAGGAAAGCGTTTGATTTAGTTAACTATAACTTATTGATCTTTAAGCTCCAGGCGTCTCGCTTATCTTCGTGTTTAGTGAAATGGATAGGCTCTCACCTGGTTAACAATTCATTTAGGGTCATCACCTCGGATGAATTTCCTGTGACGTTTAGTGTCCATTAAGGTGTCCCTTAGGTCCCTTTTTATTTAAATTATATATATATTGATCTCCCCTCTATGATTAAATCTAGCCAGATCTTATTGTACGTTGACGATGGTAAACTGTTTTCTTCCAGCTGCAAGCTGACTTAAATAACTTGTTTACATAGTGCTCGTTAAATTTTATGAAATTAAGTCTAAAAAAATGCAAGTTTTCTTTCTGCAAAAGGAAGACATTCAGTACTGAGTATTTCATTGATTCACACAAGTTGAAAAACGTTGGTTCCTCTTTAAGTAAAGCTAGGTCCACGTTTGGTTTCATTGAGAGCTAAAGGATCTTTACATTACAAAACATCTATGCATGTGCTTAGTTAGATCAATACTTGAGTACGCCCCGGTTGCCTGGACTTCCTCCTACAGATGCTACGTAGATTAAATAAAATCCGCACAAAGGCAATTCTTGTTGTTCGTCCTTAGGAATTCATGTTGGGATCCGCTCTTGTCTCTCTGCTTTCGTATGAAACTGGATGAACGTAGACTTACCTTTGACTTTGCAGCGTTCGCGTACAATCAGGACACATCTAGAATAGCACGTGATCTTCGTCATTGAGAATAACCTGTGAAACAGAAACACTACCCTATAAACCCGGCGATACAACAGCTAGTTTATAAGGAGCCGGAACGCATGGTAGCCCCGGAGGTGATAGAGGAGAGTAACAGCAGCTCGAGCTCCCTAATGACATGGGTACGCAAGGATACAAAGAATCGCCTGTGTTTAGATGCAAGGAAGCTGAACCAACGCACCGTCAAGGATGCATACCCACTGCCACATATTGAAAGTTTACTTAGCCGCTTGCAGGACACTTATTATATCTCCGCAATCGCCCTAAGAGACGCCTTTGGTAGATCCCACCAGAAAATAAGTCACGAGAAAAGACAGTATTCACTGTACCAGGGAGACCGCTATACCAATTCGCGATGATGCCATTCGGCTTATCTAATGCAGCACACCGCATGTTCAGGCCGATGGACAAGGCCATACCGGGGTGCCTTCGTGAAAATATCTTCAGTTACCTTGACGATTTATTAGTCTGCTCATTGGACTTCAGTCATCACCTAGCTTGTCTAGCTATGGTGGCCGAATGCCTGAAGAGTGCCAATCTAACCATTAACGTCAGTAAGAGTCGTTTTTGATATAAAGAGGTGAAATATCTCGGGTTTATAATAGGAAACGGACGTTTCAAAACGGACACTGTTAAGGTAGAGGTCGTGACCAATTTTGTTGCACCCAAAACTTCTAAGCAACTCCGAAGGTTCTTCGGCACGATCAGTTGATATCGTCGTTTCATCCCCAATTATGGAATCATCGCGGCACCTCTTCATGATTGTCTCACTAAAAGTCGAGTGAAAAACTTTTCGTTGTCAAGCAAAGCTCTAGAGCCGTTCGACCAGTTAAAAAAATGCCTCATCCCATCAGCGTGTCAGTCCTAGTTACATCTGATTTCAAGAAGCACTTCTATATTTAATGTGATGCTTCGTGAGAGCGGATAGGAGGATTGCTATTCCAGAAAGATAATGACCAAAATGAAAGCCCGATCGCATATTTGTTAGCAAAAGTTAACAAAGCGCAGAAAAACTACATAGTGGCGGAATCGGAGGTTTTGCCAGCCAAATTGAGCGTTGAGAAGTTTTGGCCATATATTGAAGGCCTTTACAGTTATTACAGATCGTGCCAGTCTAAAATGGCTTATGTTTTATAAAGAACTGTCTGGAAGACTAGCTAGGTGGAGTCTCAAGCTACAGGCGTTTGTCGTTTCGATTGAACATCGCAAACGAAGTTAGAATATTGTCATTGTCACGATCTCACGCATGGATTTAAGCGAGGTACTAAAAAGTATCGGCCACCTACTCGATGTCAATTTAAAACCTCCGCATTTTACCTCCGAAGAGTACAACCAGTTAAAACGTTCTGGCGAAGAGAATGAGGACAACTTCCCAGACATCTGCGTGCCTGACGAGTTAGTCTACAAAAAGACGGAGTTCAGTACTGGAAACGAAGTGTGGGATGACAACACTTGGAAACTGTAGGTGATAAGGGAACTTTGACCTTGCTTAATGACAGCAGCTCATTCGTCACCGTGCACCGAGAGATTCACAAGACCCTGCAGCGGTTTAAAGAGAAATACTAATGGCCCGGGATGGCAACAGAAGTGAAGGACGCACTTAAGAGCTGTGCACTATGCCGTTGTAGTAAAACGGGGAGAGCCCAAAGACCACCGATGGGGAAGTAGAAAATCACCGAAAGGCCACTCCAGCGTCTGTGTATTCGCTTCATGTGACCGTAGCAAAGAACGAAAGACGGTAACACCAGCATCTTCGTCTGCCTAGACCATTTCTCAAAATTTATATTACTCAAACCAATAAGGAAGGCCAGTGCTGAAGGCGTCGTCAGATGTCGTCAGATGGAACAGGTTGTCTTCTATATATTCGGAGTAGTTGAAATGATACATTCTGATAATGGCAAGCAGTTTATTTCGGTAACCTCCCAAGAGTTCCTGCAGAAATATGATGTCCAGCATATTAAAACCGCTTTCTGTACTCCGCAAGCGAACGCTGTTGAACAAGTCAACAGGTCTACGAAAGACAATACGATCACACGTTGCAGAAAATCAGAAAACACTGCACGTTCATCTCACCGACGTTGTCTTTTCTTTAAAAAGGGCCGTACATAGCGCCATAGGTTATGAGACATTTCTATGCGTTGTTTGGGCTGAACATGATGCAGCATGGGTATTCGTACAAGATAGCTCAAAAACTAGAAGTCGTCAGAAATAATGATGCCAATATTAGAATCATGCTCGAAAAATTTCAACTTGTGAGAGATGTTATCACTAAAAAAGACTGAAGCAGACGACAAAGAGTTGTTTTCCGTTTGAGACCCTTCCATGTGCCATCGAATCTTAGTAAGGCCCAGCTAGTTTAGTCGGTAGGGCTTGAGATGCTTAATTTCAGGGCATGGGTCGAACCCACACGTTTGCCTTTAATTGTCAATGTGCTGTCGCTTAGTCGGTCTTCGTACTATTTGACGTACACATTCCATATCGCTAGCGATATCGTTGGGTCTGAGCTATGACGTTCGCGTACATTTGAGGAGTAGGAGTTCCGTCGATCTGCTTTGACCACTGCTCTATCCCAACAGAATATGTGTAATTAAGATAACGGCCTACCGTTATCGAGTCTGTTCATAACTCTCTCTCTTTCTCTCTCTCTCTCTCTCTCTACATAACGCTATTATGAGACACAGAATTATGAAAAGAAAAAAAAGTCCAAAAGGCGTCTGTGCGACATGAGAAAAAAAGGGGAATTGTTGTTGAGATTAGAAAAAGCAGACGTTTAAGAGCGCGTCGGAAAAAATGCTAAAAGTTTATTATTGAAATTTCATTTTGTACATGACAAATGGTTTTTCATTTTTTTTTAAATCATTAGCTGAAACATCTATCAATTAAGACTTTAAAAAAACGTATGACTTAGTGTCTATATGTAACGGAGATATTTTCTAATGAATTTCAACTGAAACAATTGTTAAAACTCGTAAAGTAATAGAAAAAAAAACAAAAAAAAGTAAAGCAACGTGAAATTTAAACAAGAGACAAGCTGAAAAACATTAAATAAAATATCTATAATATCTGTGCATACAAGGTTTTCTTTGGATCCAGAACTGTTTAAAAGCACGATTCTATTATCACGGCCGAAGAATATAAAATGAATTTCAATCAAGATTTTACGCAATAAATTGCATGAAATCAAAAAAGTGGCTGAAGAATATAACTAACAAACGCTGCTAATTATGTATAGAGAACATATATTAATTGAATGTAATTTATGTTTAGTTTTAACCGTATGTTTTAACGCGACTTGTAAATAAAAATGCATGTAAAAAGAAAAGGAAAAGTAGAGCGTTTTCTAATTTATTGGACATAACACTAGCTTCATTGTCTGCCGTCAATATACCGTTTTGTCAGTTTGCATCATTACTTATCGATTATACCGTTGGCATGGGCACAACTTCGACAACCTTCTTTTTACCAAAAAAAATCTTGAATGCTGTCTACAAAGGTGGATCATCATCGAGCTGAGAGTCCTAAGGAGCATATTGATCATCGTGTAGATTATTTTCTTTTTATGGAATGATATTTGATGTGTTACGATGCGGAAAGCATTGATAGTGAGCCAGCATCTTTCACAATCGACTCGTCGAGTAACTGTACCGTAGATGGGATATTTGGGTTTGTATTAGATTTTCTTATAAATTGATTCTCACGCAACTTTCAGGTTAATATTTGCTTATTTGTTTGCGTATATGATTAGCAAATATAAGTATCGCTGAAACTAGTTTTAAAAAAAAAAAGAGAGAAGCAAAAAAAGAAAGAAATTGAAACGCAAATTAAGTATGAATAGAAATTAACATTTTTTGTTAATTGATCAATTACAAAAAAAAAAAGGAAAAAAGAATGACAAACTAAGCATTTTGCAGGTACCGCTGGGACGGGGTATGCTTGGGTGTGCGTTTGGGGGAGACTAACCGACAGGAAATACGAACTAACGGACAGCAAACAGTACAGACAACGGGCCTTACCGACGGACTTACAATATGGTTCAGGTTGCGTCCAGTGAGCAGAAATACTTTTTAAGGAAAATACGTCATACATGCGAGTGAGCATAGCTCGGCCAAACCATAAAGCTCCAACCAAGCATTAGTGTAACATCTTTTAATTCGCCGAAATTATTTGGCAGAGTAAACTCCAATGTTCCAGACCGTTTTCCCCAGGAATTTTAAGTTCTAAGAGTTTTGCAACCCGCGTAGACTCCTTCGCGAAAATCTAAATGATATCCGCATTTTAATCTCAATATCGAATTCTTGAAATTCGAAATTTCCCTATGTCGTATCTAAATTAAATTCCAAAGTTGATGCCTTCATACGATACAAAAATTGTCGATTCGACCGGACAATAAACGAGCATTCAATTAAAGAGATCGATAAACGCGGAATTGATACAAAAGAGTTCCTTCTCGACCCAGTCGTTCGATTAAAAGATTCGGCATTCGCGACTTTGCAGAGATCGATTAATAGACCAAATTTGAAGTAATCGTAGGAAGAGATTTCCAGAGAGACATGAAGGAAAGAGGAAATATGATCTTTGAATCTCACATTACGGACAAAACGTGTAACGCGGTTGACAATCTGGTTATGAATGCGTATTACAGCTGAATTTCATTTGCAAATAAATAAATAAACATTAGCATTAATAGGTGTGACTACCTAGTTATGGTATTCACTGAAACTTGATTGAAGCCAGGAATAAATGGTTCAAAAAAAAGAAAAAAGGTTCCTCTTATAGTGCCGCAATTGCCTGCAAATTGTACCGCAATCATTTATAATGGCTTTTGAGGAATGTTGTACCAACGTCACACAATAATTCATCCGTCCCATTATGAATTCAATTTTGATTGTGCTACACAAAAACGTACCTTAAACATTGTATCGGTCTTATATATTCTTTTTAGGTGGATTGGAAGCGTTTCTTAAAGAAACTTCTGTATGCATATATATCATTGGTTTATACTGGCTCTGGAATATCTACGAAGACAATAGTTTAAGTTGCCTGTCTGTCAGCAGCATAGACAAGCACCGATGGCATATGATAGCCTTTTGAGTTGATGGTACTCGATTGCTTTCGTATCAAGCT
>NW_024003719.1:0-2513 GCF_014805625.2 Glossina fuscipes
ACAAAAAATATTCAGTTCTTTCGTGGCAACAGCGATGGAACAATTTACCTTACTCTTATACTGTTTATTTTCCAAAATAAATAAAGCTCCTTGGTTTATCAATTGCGGACTCAGACGTGACAGTATTTAGCGTATTAACAGGCTGATGTTTCATCATACGAAATGTAATGATCATCTTTTCAAGATAAACATAGTGAATTTTGGTTTTATGTACAGTATATGTGGAGTCTTACAATCTTCTGATCATAGCCCATTTGTCTGTCCGAATGTTAACACTTCCATTCGCCATTCCACACTTAGCAAATTGAGTATATGTGGACCACCGCATTCTTGACATTTTGCCTTCTCACAATTTAACAGCTTACTTCACAATCTTTTCTTTTTTTAAATCATGCCATCGGGATATGGAAGCGTTAACGGTCAAATTGTAAACCTACCCTCTTTTATACTTTTTTACTGTCACCCTCATCAATTACTTAATATGACACTTTGTGCTCATCTACTACATTACTTCTTACACAACGGAATTTACTCCTCGTTGTTCTGTTCTATCCTATATGGCAAATAATCATGTTAGATACCAAACCTAATCCCAACTTCACTAAGGTGCAAACAAAGAACTCTGTGTTCACATTGGGCCCTTTTTACACGTCTACACAGCGAATTTTCGGTTTTTGATTTGCTGAATAACAGAAGAAGAAGAAGTTGATATGTAAACATTATATGTATACATGAAGGTAAAATGAATAGACAATAAGTTGATTAAAAGAAATATCGCGCTAAAACTATCCAAGTTATAGTTTCATCTTTCGAACATCAAAACTATACAGTGACGTGTTCGTAGTGCATAAAATTTATTATTCGTAAATGGCAATTTTTGCCTGTTTGATGGAAGATGAACCAGGTTAAATGAGAATATGTTGTACTTAAATCCAGAACATCTGCTAAAGCAACTCTCAATTTAGAGATTGATCTCTAGGTAAATCAACTTCTCGAACTTATAAATTCGAGAAATTAATTTGGTATAGCAGCAAAGTTAGCTAATTCAACCAACATGCCACTGTGCAAATTCAGGTATCGAAAATCAAATTAAATGAATTATTACATAAAAGGAACAGAAATTTTGTTTCCTTGAGAGCAGTGTAGCTCAGGGATCGTTGGACCCAAGTTCGGGGTCTGCCATTAAAAATCATGGGCCTAAGGAGATCATAGGCAGGTTGGGTTGGAAAATGGTCCGTTCCTTGCCCGCAAAATTGGAGCCGGCGACTTCAAGGATACACCTGCAGTATAGCGGGGACTAAGTATTTATATGTTTTTTTAAGTGGAATAAAAAATAAGACTCATAAACTACACAAACATACCACCCAATAGTATAGCTTGTCAAAGTTTAGTTGTATATGCATATTTATAATATATTTTTAATGCACAGAGGCAATCTTCAAAAGCTCTATAAAGAGTATAAATTCTTCGCTAATTACAAATTGGAAATGCATCTAAGCATGTGCGACTGTTCGTCTATCTATCTGTTCGCCGGCCAAATTGTGTGTACGGTTATAGTTGCCACTACCTAAACGTTGAACGGAATTTCACATGCAGAAAATTCTAATGCAAAGAAAAAACTCCCAATGTGGAACATAAGTTTGATAGCTTAATACAAAAGATTGGCGATAGTGATTGCACCAGCAAATTCTCGTTACTTTCTATGTGCAATCAAGATCACACATCAAATGGGGAATTTTAAAAGAAAGTACAAAAAGTTATATATATGCACAGTGGAAAGAAAATTAGATGCTTTCTCTATAGATTTGTGAAAAGTAAAGTACTCTGTAAAATTTCCCTGCAGAAGTGGATGGTAAAGGTAAATCCTATTTCTTGAGAAGGAAATCCAATATAACTTTTATTATGGATGGGTTGAGGACATGATTCTAGCGAAAAAGAAAGGCGGCTAGTTCAGTACCTTAGAAATCGATGAAAACGTACAAAAATATTGCCGCATCCCTAGGTCGGTCACAAAACTTCGTGACGAGTTCTTTGAACCTCTAAAAAAAGTATTGAGAGACGCGGAGCAATTAAAAAACTTATCCTGCTTCCGATGATCATACACCCTTCTTTTTGTTCATGTACATTTGTAGATACATTAGATGCAGGGACGGAAATTCTCTTACTGAACGCTGCATTTATGAGTGGGGGTCAAAAAATATATGTATTTCACAAGAAACAAAAACTTATATAACATAACACTTCAAGACCTTTTTGACTTAAGACAAAGTTGTATGCAAAAAACTCAAGACGTTAAGAACATCTTTATGTAACGTTACTTAGGTTTTGTACTTGTTTTCGTACATTTAAATAATAACGTAATTGAAGTAAATTTCTTTATATATTTTCAAGAATGCAAGGAAATTTTTCAAAAAGTTACGAATGTGATTCTAAAGAAGTGGCAAAAAGTCTTTCGAAGAAATAGTGAAAATAATTGGAATTAGTCGTGTTACTAATCGAACTGTTCTAAAAAA
>NW_024003719.1:2523-3667 GCF_014805625.2 Glossina fuscipes
TACGAATAACGGTAGATACAAAAAGCGAAACCAAGTAAGGCCATTAGAGTTGGACAAAGCCCATCATTAGAGACCCTACATCATTTCGATTAATATAATTGTTAATGCATTTTCGTAATTGTATTTTATTTTCATGTAACGGCTTGTTTATCCAAATTCGATGCAGTTAATAATTACGGGAATTTTTTATTGCGAACTATTAAAAATTATACTTTCTTGCTATAAAAATGTTTTTTCTTCTTGTGGATATTTTATATGCGATACGATCCAAAAAAGAGACTTAGGACTCCCCTTTTTTGTACGGTTAGTTTCTTTGTCAAACTACCATTGTGTGCCTAATTTGAATATAAAACATTGAAAATAAGATTTCTTTTCCATATGAAAATTTAGTTTTCGTTGGAACAGAAGAGGATTTAAAAAATTTCCTCGTACAATTCATATTTATGACATTAATTTAGAATACCAACATGCTATTACTAAACAATTTGCGTTGAGAAATTTTGAATATTGCGCTTTGTTTTTCTTATAATGATATTTTTCGAACTGATCTATTTTGTGGAGGGCGCTTGAATTTCTATAATTTTTCTCCTTGAGCCAAGACAAGTCGGTGCATTAAATTTTATAAAAATATTTCAAAAATTTCACCGTAAAAGTTAAACACAAAAATACATGGACATACATCAAATGGAGAGACAAGTCGAGAACAATCCAGAAAATATATCTGAATCACTTATTAAAATAAAGTTCGAATAGTAAGTCCTACTGGCTTTGTAGGGTGTGGCAAGAAACACGAGGAAGAATTATTATATTCCAGTAAAATATTTGATGAAAAAAGGATTTAAAATTCTCTATACATTTCGTCGGTTAGCGGTGAATTAGTTTGCGTTAACGGAAATTCGTCTTGCTTATTATCACATACGAACAAACATTTTTGTTTGAAAAAAACAAAAAGAACAATTGTTGGCTTGGTATAATACACTGCGAAAGTGAGAGAGAGAGGGGTAAATACGTGCACGTCTTCATAATGATTTCAGTAGAAGTCTGCAAGCGCTAGGAATGGTAATGAAAATATTTGCTTCATTTGTGAAAGCATTTATATTAAACGTACTTTGATTAATATTCCTTTAACAATAGTGAAAATGAA
>NW_024003720.1:0-2245 GCF_014805625.2 Glossina fuscipes
AACTAAATTTTTGAACTTGGGAAAATTGATTATATAATATAATTTCCAAAAATTTGAATATGAAAAGTGATTTTAATTATATAATATTTAAAGCACATAAGTTTTGCATATTTTATAATACAGTACAATCCAATGATATTACCATCACTTTCCCTTTGTAATTCTTTTTGGCACCTTTTGTTTTTTGAAACTTTTCGTATACCTGAAAATTGTCTATTATAATAGCAAAATTATCTTTTTGTTGTTCTGGTGAATAGAATCAGAGAATGTTATAACATTTATTTTGGACCAAGAAAAGTGGTATTTTGAACCATAGTGCAATGGGGATCATGATAATTGTCATGGTCCAGATTTAGGATCTGTGCATTCTCTATCGTTATAAAGTACAGTAATTTCACCTAACAGCATATACCACGAAGGTCTTTGTTATTCCAAAAATTCTTCGCATTTCTGGAGGGCGACACATATGCCCGTCAAATGCACCTATAGCAGTGTGTATTTAATAATTGCACTTATGAGCAATGAACCTTCAAAACCAATGTATATCTATGTAAATCATCACAGTAGGAAAGCCTCGCAGACTTCATTACCTACAAGAGCTTTGTTTCAAAATATGCAGGGTCACCGATTACGTATTTAAACATATAAGACGTTAATCCCACATGTGATTCTGTAAACTGTGTGTGTGATTCATCGTTTTCGTAATAAGTTGTGACAATTTCTGCACAGTTTATAACTAGGTATTGCATTCAAAAAATAATGGCAATATATTAAAGAAAATTTCGATCCATATCTCAATCAGAAGTGGGTTTTATTATAGCTATCAACGAAGGATGAGAAGTTATACTCACATATGAAAATATGGAAAATAGCTTCTATCACCTGACTGATTTGCGCTCAAGCAAACCATTATGATAGAAGTTTGATATATTTGCTTGTCCCGCCAAAACCCAAAATACACTCTGTTCTACAAACACATAACATCTTACAAAACATGTTCAGTTAAAAATTAATTTGATATCAATCTCCTTTTTTCGCATATTTATATGTAGAAAGCTTTACTTATGTTTGTTTAGTAGTTGCGTTTTATAAACGCATGACTTCAGGTAAATTTCCAATATTGAACGATTTGCTTAGCCTTCCTATGTCAATATTCATGACACGAAAACATCCGTAGTAAGGGTAAAGTATGTATATAAGGTCAAATATTTATATTTCTTTTTTTAAAGCCATAATTTTTCACATTTCTTATTGTAATCTTCTGGTCTATTTAAAGTAAACAATGATAAGTTTTGATAAGTTAAAATTGAGATTTTTCCTGAAAACTCTGTTTTCATGTCCCATGTCAGCAGAGAAACGAAAAATAGTTTTTTCTTATATTCTAACTACAAGAGCCACAACACAGATGCGCATCTTATAGAGCAAGCAGAACATAAACTGGTGCAAATGTAGGGCTAACTAACGCTAGAAACTCATTAATACGAATTATGAAAGACAATTGTTTATAGATGGTCTTGACATAAGCTTTGAATTTCTTTTATTCAATTTGTGTAAAATGGCAGCTGTAATGGCTTTTCCTTCTAAAGAAAATAGGGGAAGCATTCATTTAGTATGGATTTTTGTTTTCCTATTAACATTTATGCATGAGTAATTCCAGAACTCAAGTAGTAGTTCTATCAGAATGCTATTTTTAAACATGTGCCAATTAAAACATGAAGGCAAGTCAAATCCATGTACATACGACGAATGAAAACTGAGCAATTGAGTAAGATTTTACATTCAAAACTATTCGACATCTGTTGAGAAGTACTAATTACTTGGATGTCCAAATTTGATATAGATTTTAAGAAAATTCATATCAAGTGGAGAATGCAAAGATAGAGAAAAAAAAGTATTATCCTTCATTGTAATGGTAAGTTGGTAGGTGGAAAGGCATTCTTGAAAGCACTCAAAAGTGAGTGAAATTCTTTAAAGAGACTTCATCAGATTCAATCTACCAGGAATTTAAAAGTCCACTTTCTCTGAGATCTAAAAAATGTACTTATTGTTTGCTTGGGGTAAAAAAAAATTATGACCGAATAGCATCAAGACACACTTTGTGAACTTCGTAATATTTAAATATTTTTATTTTCAGAAAAATTCTGTATAGGTAAACCTTTTTTAACTTTCCTTGGCTAGAAGTATTGCATTTGGAACGATTAACCCTTTGAACATTCTACAATCAGCTTCAGAACAGAATATAAAT
>NW_024003721.1:0-2156 GCF_014805625.2 Glossina fuscipes
GTGTTCATTGCTGTCAAGCTTATTATAAAACGCCTGCTAACCGTAAACCGCAATTGCGAGCTACTTGCTCGAGTACATCTGCTCCAGACTTGAAGTGATCAAACTTTAGTTTTACTGAAAGAGTTAGTCACACATAACTAATACTAAATAATTAAAAATCCGAAGAAATGAAAGAATATTAGGAAATGTAAAGTAAGTTACATATTAGAATTCACAAAATGGTGATATATAAGAGTTGAGCTGACAATTACATGAGTGACAATTAAATATTGACTTTGAAAATTTGTGTTTGAGGTGAATGTGCACTTGTTATTCCGTTCAGCTTTTTAGCATCATTTTTACTTGGTTTAGCGCAAAATTACCCCATACTGGACAAGCACATGATATAAATGTTTAAATAACGACTTTAAATAAGACTATCTTATTTACAGTATTCAGTTGAAAATCTCTGCCTATTCTGTTTACAGTATATAGCATTTTTTATGGAAAGGTTGTATTTGCTCGGGTGAGTCGAGAGAGAAAGAATGGGTTTTTCGAATAAAATAAATGGCTTGCGTCTCTTTCTGCTTCTAACTCACACTAAATAATTAATGCTAATAATTATGCTGCGATAATCTTATGCGATGAGTAAATGCGGCATTGTCAGCACGTAAACAAACACAATAATCATTACGTTTTAGGGTACAATAGTATCGAATACATAGTTGGGCCCAGAAAAGATCTTTGCGGAACACTTCAATCAATAGTTGCTAAGTAAGAAATTTTTCACGGAAAGCTGATTTAAGTCAGGGCCTGACGATGCTGAAATCTTATGTCCTGACTTTCAGATGGCGGAGTTTTATTGCTTAACATAACTCGCTATTGTTCAGTTTAGTTGAAGACCATAATGTTGCGAATGTTGAGCTTATCTCTGAAGGGGTTAAGCTTTGCCTGTTTATTAGTTTGACTTATATTCCGTCTTTTTTATGGAGTATGATTTTGTCTATAGAACAGCAAAGTTTCTGCAAGAATAAATAAACCTTTAGAAATCTCTTAGAGTTGATTTGAAGCTTTCGCTGAACCCAAGCAAACGAATATTATCTAAACTGATTTTTCGAAAGCGTTCGAAAGAGTTGGTCATAACTTTTTACTTCTAAAACTGGGAAGTCTTTGAAATTCTTATACCATGATACGGCGGTTTCGTAACTATCTGCCGAAAATAAGAAACATATTTCTATCTTCATAATAGGCGGAGAAATTTACGTACCAAATTTCGAATAGCTATTGCCGCATTTGCGACTGTCGCAATTCTGCTAATATAGTACACACATGTTCATATCATTGGTTCTCGAGAACTAGATTAAGTAAAAACAAAGTCGTCACAGGCGTTTAAGGATCCGTTTTGTACAACAACAATAATCGTTGGAACAGTAGATTCTTTATAGGCAAGTAATGCATGGAGCTGGGGCTGCACTTTGTTCACCTCGCTAGCTCAGCTACGTTTACAAAGACAAAAATAAAAGAAAATTTAATCTGCAGGTAAGACCACCGATGTGACTTCAAATAACAGTTCCACTCAGCGTCTGTATTGTTCTCCTGTCCGTTAGTGTATGTTTATGTATTTGTTGGTCTTTTAAGTCACCGTCCGTGATTATACCCACCCAAACACACACACTCTCTTACTTACCCCATCTTCACGAAACCTTCTTTTCATCTATTTATTGAACATTGCCATAGCCATCTTGTTTAACCGTGTTTATATCCTAGCACCAAAGAGTTAGTAATTGATCGTATACTTATATTATTACATTCAGCGATATACTTTTACCCATTTGCAGTTAAGAATAATTAATATCGTAAAATTTATAAATCATTGTAGCCATAGTTAGCAATATTAGATGCGAACATTTTTAAATTGAATGATTGTTGAAATATTATGATGCAATTTTCTTTACATACACATCCTCATATCGTTTGTTAATACAAATGCATAAAGCAAGTCTAAAATTTTAACTTCAGTAATTTATGTTCAATGTATAAACACATGCAACCATAAAGAAAATAATTCAACTTATTTAACAATTTTTGTATTAAACACATAACCGTTCCTAAACTGTTTCAAATGTTTACTTCGCTCGTATTTGCCGCTTTCTTCCTTCCCTCGCTATCATTTACCT
>NW_024003721.1:2166-6122 GCF_014805625.2 Glossina fuscipes
TATTAAATAAAATATATTGATAATAAAGATTGCGAAGAACAGCATACTTTTGTTGGTATATATAAATTTTTTTTTATTGGCAGAAACCTGTAGAGCCGATTTCGTTGCTCATACGCAGCATAAAATAGATCAGCTATACTGGAAGACTCACGCAAGGCCTCAGCACCCATCACAACGTGAATACCAACCCATAAGCAAAGCATCAAATGCCTGCGAGGAATCAATACAAGGATTTAAGGATAAGTACTTCAATTATTTTATCGGGGATTTTGTGAAGTTCATATACAGGAAAAGTAGGAAAGCTTTTCAGTTTTAGCTATCCTACTTTCTAGTTATTTTTCATAATTTATGTAGGTACGACATTCATTTATTTCTTACGCAATTAACGGCTAATTTGTCAGTTATACCGTGTAACAATGAGTTGTATCAACCAATAAGCGAATAACGGAGAGAGTAGGATAAAATATTTATTGAATTTCCCGGATACAAATCGGCTTTTAAACGCCACTTCAGATAAATTGGCTAAGCACTTGAAGTCCAGTCAGTTTAAAGTTTTAAGAAAACCATTACGAATCCAGAAATGTTTGAGTTAATGAGTCCTAAGAGTGTCTTATATAAGCGACTTCAAGATACTTGATGACTCAACTCTACAAAGCGGAGACAGCTTGTATGATTATTTGCCCGTTTGCGAATGTAGTGAGTCTGACTACAATGTTGCACAGACGATATGAGATGCATTCTAGTATCAAACCCCTAAATATTATACGGTTCTATACGTTCAAAGGTATGTCATAATATTAACCGTCGTTTTCGAGAATTTTAGTATTTTTAGTTTAGAAATATATAAACTACTAAGTAATTATGCTGTAGCACCATTTCACTCGTGGGATGACGATCCTGAGATTCGTTCGTTCTTAAAAACTAGTATTTGAGGTGACATTACTCAGTGCACCCAAAGGTTGTCCGACTAAAGCAATAAGTTCGGTCAAAATTACGATAAAAGCAAGTTTGAAGATTATTTGTTCTATAAGGATGCAAACAATCTATATGGTTGGGCCATGTCTCAAAAATTGCAACCAATGCAACCTTTCTTTTGTTAAGTGAAACTGAAGTAAAAGGTTTCGATATTTATTTCATTGGTATCGATGGGAGTAGTGGTTACATCATATTCATGATAAGCATGACTGCCTCCCTTTCTGTGCAGATAACAAAATTCCTCCTGCTTCAAACTCATAGTAGATTTAACCCATAAAATGAATTATAAGATTAATTTAAAAAATCCGCTCCTCTGCCTGCAACAAGGGTTGCAGTTAAAATGTATTCATAAAATACTAAAATTTAGTAAAAAGGCTTGGTTAGAAACCTGCATTAAGTTAAGCACCAATTGGACAAAAGTTGCCAAAAATGAGTTCGGGAAGAACTTCTATAAAATAATGAGTAATGCCGTTCATGGTAAAACCACGGAAAATGTTGAAAAGCATCGGGATGTTTATTCAGTGAGTAATTATGAGAAGAGAAGAAAAGAAATTCTAAACGCTATAGACGTCTACATGTATGTATATATGCATGGTATTGAATTAAGTAAAATGGAAATAATGCATGATAAAACCAATAAACCAGTATATATGGGGGTAACTGTGCTAGAATTCTCTAACCGGTCGATGTAATGCAACTTTTTAGTTAATCAAGGCCAAAGAATGACATATGGTATGATATTTGTGACGTTATTAAAAATAATGCTCAAATTTGACACATCAGATTACGTCTCCATTATAATAACAGGTTTGATGGAAGATGAGAATGTTGAGAGAATTATGACAACATTTACGGGTTTAAAAGCCAAAGCATATGCATACATCGTCAATGATGAAGTCAATAACAAAGAACAAGAAGTGCAAAAGTTAACGGGGTAATTTTCCTCAAAACGGCATTTTTCTCAAAACTTGTTATAATACTGATTGTTATAAACTTGATATAATATGAACCAAAAAGATTTGAAATATTTGCACGAATATAATTGCTTAGTATTTATATTATAGTTCCATGTTTACCTAGCCAGGTGTTCGGTAACAAATTTAGCAACACAATTGAATAAAAAAATACACTACGGATAATATTTCAAAAAGTCAAGTAAAAACTAAAAACCATCAGTTTAAATAACTTTCACGACACAAAACACAAAATTCAGTGGCTTTGTGTGCATTATTAATACATCAAATGAGCATTAAAAGAATGCGGTGAGGAGGTTAAATGGAATGAATCACGAAAATAGACTTTAGGTGTATAATTAGTTTACAATTAAATTTAAATTGACTAAGTTTAGTGAAAGGAAGTTCTTAGAATGGCGGCGGTTAACGTTGTTGTTTACGTGTTAGTATTCCCGGTTATCAAATTTACCAATACGGGATGATCTAAAATACAAGGACTTTAAGTAATGATCTGTGTTGATGTAGTGGCAGTGATACTAGTGGCTCTATAACTTGGAAACTGAGAACTATTTCTAAACAGATTCGATTGATCGAACGTGGAAAGGATAGGAAAGAGACCACACAAGGCTCATTTCAATCGATGCGAATATGTGTTCAACAAGGAATGCCATCATGTGTACTTAAATCTTGTGCTGTCGAGTTATATGGTTTTATCTCTAAGGTTGTTAACCGGTCCTTGAATTTAGGTTTTTTCCCTTCGAGTTGGAAGAGTAGTTTCCTTATTCCTAATCACAAAATTGGAAGCAGACAACTCGTTGAGAACTGCGGAGTTGAGTGTCTTCCCTAAGCTGATTGGGCGAATTGTGACTCCGCATTTGGCCTTTGCCATTAATTCGTATATTTCTCCACAACTGCATGGCTTTCGGAAAGGAAGAGTTACGGTCACCAATTTGTTAGAGTTTACTTGTCATGTTTTCGAGGCTTTTTCTAGTGGCTCTCGCACAGATGCACTGATTTAAGCAAAGCATTTGATTTGGTTAACCATAAATTGCTTATCTTTAAACTCCAAGCCTCTGGCTTGCCTTTCTATTTAGTGAAATGGATAGGCTCTTATTAGCATAACAGATCTTTCAGGGTTTTGTTTATCCTCATCACCGTGAGTTTTTCGTGACGTCTAGCGTTTCTCAAGGCAGCCACTTAGGACCTTTTTTATTTAATTTGAACATTAATGATCTGCCCTCGGTGATTAAATCCAGCCAGATCTCAATGTACGCTGACGATATTATACCGTTTTCTTCCTTCTCCTTGGAATTGCGATCCTATCAGCTTCAAACTAACTTAAAAGAATTTGAAAGGATTTTCAGTTCGGACTCGTTGTTTTCTTTGCCTGCTTCCGAAAATAGGTTGCTTCTGTTCTGTTCTTGAGAATCGTAGATTTATGCTTCGTGTTTTCACTTTAATTAAATTAACGTTACTATTGATTCCTCCACATAACAAAAGAAGTAACCTTTAATGTCGCTTCCACAACTTCTCTAGGCACTTTGTTTTCATTAAGCTGACTCAATGTAAATATACTTATGGGCTGTTCTACTCGCTTAAAGTTGTTTCCAGAAATGTAAATGCTGTCTTTCAGTTAATCTTAATACCGGAATCTTTAAAGTCTATCAAAACAACTTTGCTTAATACTCGCGATTTACTTACGTCGTATTTATAATAATTTTTAATTTTAATATATTATTATGATTCAAAAATGAATTGGTGTTTATTAGTATATATGTTGCCAACGTTTCACATAGTTGCGATGGCGTAAGGTTTCATTTGCAATTTGGTTCTGCACTGGTTGTGGGTGCTCCTCTGTGCTAGTGCTGTTCGTGCTTGTTCCTTTTTTTACTTTTTTTCCCCCTTCTTACTTATAAATGACTTATCATTTTAATTTATTATTATATTGGTATTATTATTATATTATTATGTTATATTTAATTTAATTATTATATTGTTTTTTCCTTTACTTCTCCTTGTATACTAGTT
>NW_024003721.1:6222-7600 GCF_014805625.2 Glossina fuscipes
TTTTTTTTTGGTTGAGTTTCATGTGTAAATAAATAAAACACTAGGCAACCGGATAACGCTGTAGATAACAAATTCTCGGCGAATTTTCACTCTCCGGTCACCCAGGAATTTCTTCTTAGAAGAAATTTCTCGTAGCTCGATTGAGCTTTGCCCCTTACTGCCTTACACTTGCTATCTTTATTGCTTTTCGTTACATTAATGAGGCGATGTCGTCCATTTCTCAGGTGCATAAACTAAGTGTGATCTTCTCAAATCATTTTATTTTACCAACTGAGCGACGTTTATGCTTCGATAGCTCTAGCAACAAGAAGACCAAAAAAATTCTTCTTCGCTCGCTAATGACTTTGTTTTTAGGTCCGAACCGGCGTTGCCAATTATCTTTAATTTCATTCCTGGCTGGTCACTGATTTCGTAAATCAGATGGTAATCTTGGGTAATCTACATGCTAATAAATAACTTATTTAACCTTAAACCTATGTGTGACCAAAATGATGGGCGATGACCGATTCTGGTCCTTACAACGCCTAGTTGATCTATAGTCATCAACAAAAATACACACTCTCAATTTTGAATAACAGACGATAGATAAGTCGAGAGATGCGCCGCATTAAATCGAATCACAATCTAAAGTTACGCAAGTTAGATAAAGTTATGTCATCTGCAATGTGTATTTCTTAGTCTCACAAACCGAAGAATACATGAACAATAGCTTCGCCAATTATTTTTCCAAATTGCTTACAAAATTTTCTTATGAATAGGTTTTGGAAGAAACATTGGTAAAATTGTAAAAACAAATGTTTTTAGATTACTTCTGCACTATAAATATACCTAATCAACGTTATTTTCCATTTTGCTTTTCGAATTTAATCAGAGCGTTTAGCACCTATGATGTCAAATTGTTTCAACAATTATCGAAACTTTCGTGACTACACAATCAAAATCTAAAGGCATTATACATAAATCTTTCTGTCATGTCAATCGTCTACCATACACAATTGTTATAGAACCAACAACAGCAGCCATATTTGTTCATCTATCATCGCATACACCTATTTTGACCACAACAAAATCGGCATCGTTGCTGCCTATCACCAGCCTTACCAAAAATGCGTAAATATATTCAAGTTGCATGTTTGCATCGATACAATTGAAAACGTACGCTGTGAATGATGAAAAGCCATTAGAACAAAATCTGATAACAGCTCACTGACTGCAACTAACATCAAATACCAATTGTAACGAAGCTACAATGACAGTCGAAAATATTGCCTGCTTATTTTTCGATAAGCGCCTTATAGCCTGAGGAATGATTGTATTCATTCTTTGCATACAGATGTTGATATCGACGAGAAGGGAAAGAATGAGTTAACGCAATTGC
>NW_024003722.1:0-3176 GCF_014805625.2 Glossina fuscipes
GACTCTGTTTTATAGGTTTTCTAGCCATTACTTACAGACTGTAATAGACACACGATCGTATGAAAAAGTTGTTCGATCTGAAACATTCTCAGTAGCGTTCGTATTACGTCAGTGCACCAAATTTCAACAAATTATCTCAAAAAATTTAACCTGTACGTTGGATACAAGGACGCAAAACAAGCTTAGATTGATTCAGAATCACTTTCTTGGTACAAAAATAGATCGGTGTGTCTTAAGTTCTTCTGGGTGTTTTATACATCCGGGCAAACTTAACATAGTGTAGTGTGATCGCATACTATTGTATGCATCCACTTGAAGTGTGACAAAATTATGCCACTTCAGCATAAACCTTTTGATAAAATAAAATGTCACACTTCACTTCGCATGTAAACAGTGATAAATCTGTTTATATAAGAATAATCTAGTGTGTGATAAGGATAATTTAGTAAGTAATTACAATCCTGTTTAGAATAAGATAAGAATAATTTAGTGTAAAAATTTAGTATAAATAGTGCCTAAGAAAATAAAGAAGATCAGTTCTCATAAAGCAACTCAACCAAGCGTTTTATTCGCTAATAGCACTAGGCATTCAATCTGCCTGAACCATTAAGATTAGTGATTGTCTTATGCCGAGACACTTTGGCATTATAAAAGACGGATAGACTTGGCGTACTGCAGCCGAGCAGCATAGGGCCTAAACAGATAAACTAAACACTTCATACCACATCAAACATTATTACAATAGATTAGTACTGCAAGTGGTGTAGGGCATAAAAATAAAATTTTAAATTATGGCTTCTGACTTTTTTTGACTTATATCTTTGAGACACTACCTAGTCTAGAGCAGATCAATTTTTACTTTTGTGCATTCATATTTTTCGCTTGTATGAAATTCAACTCCATAGACGCAAAGTTTCATATGAACGAGTTCGAGGCCAGCGGCAATGTATGAGCAATTTTTTGAATTCCCTCTTATGTAACCGTTTCTACGAAAACTGAAGTATTATATGATAAAAACATATAATTTTCCATATTTCGTGGTGCAAATTGGTTCGTAGCAGTAAGTTGAGGAAGAAATCAACCTTCAATCACACAAAGTATAATTGCTAGTTTTCTAAAATTCAGCTTGCTATATTTGGATGAAACCATGTGATCGGTAGGGGGCATCCTCCAATATGTGGGCTTTCATCAACGGTATGGCTTTGTTTGAAAATAATGTAATTTTTGATATGTTATTTCCAAAACCAGCGAATATTCGACTAGATTGAGTGGTGTTGGGTACTTAATGATCGACCTTGCTCAACTGTAATATATCCACTTGTTTTAAAATTACGTAACATTTGCCTAAATTGTTCCAAGAAAAATGTGTTATTGGAATGCTTTCTACTTAAACTTGTCGGTTTTTTTATTTTTGTTTTATTGTCTTATTTCACACATACTCTATTATTTAGTTTCTTCCATTTCAAGTTAAATTGATTAAAATTAAATATATTTTTTTACTAAATTAATTGGAGAGTCATGCGTTTCCATTTACATGCAATTGAAAATTGTCATTAAAATCTATTTGGAGTTAAAGGACATCTACGTGTACGCGTGCGTGTGTGAACGTGTCTGTTTGCTTGCGTGTAATGTGTGTAAAAAACATTCGTATACTTTTTACCACACAGCGATTTCCGAGTACGAAGCGTAACGTTACAGCATTGTTTATATTGAGGCTTAGGTGAAACTGAAGTTTTGAAATTTTCTCTTCTCTATTTTGCTAACCCATACCGCTCCTTACTAAATTATTTGTGCTTTGAATTTATGCTAGCCTTATGAAATGAAACTTTTTAACAACGTAAAGTGATATGAATAAATTAATGAACACCTTCAAGTGAGTAGCGAATATTTCAGTATAACAATCACAAAAGAATGCAAAACTCAAAGCTTCAAATATTATCATCTTTTTGACAGCAATCAGAAGCACATTTTAACAAGAGATCTAGCACATGCAATGTTAGGAAAAATAAGGTTGTTAAGGGACTTATGTGTCAGGCCGACCATCAATGTGTAAATTTTTTCAAACTCCGAAAATAGCACAATTTAAGGTAGAAAATGTTAAAACTTGACAATTGCTTTCTTGTTTCAGAATGTTTAAATGAATTTGATCTCGATTTTGTGGAGATCTGCCCAATTGTAGTTTAATCGCAAACACGTTTCGAAAATCCCATTAGTTAATTACTTGTATTATATTAAAGAAGTTTGCAATTTAAAAAAAGGTTGGTAATTACAATAGTACACGTCGAACATGATGGGCGAGCCATGTGTCACTTTATTGCCTGTTTTTTCTGATTTACCAATCGCTCATGCAAACTTATTGTTCCATCAGTTGAAGATTTGGAAGATTGGTAATGAATTCAAATATTTAATCATTGCCTTTTAAACATTTATTTTCACAATGTTCTCCGTAGTCCTTCGTGTGTTTTGTCATGCTATTCCATATTTCAGCATAATTATGTTCCGAAATTCTTCCCTCTTCTTCTAGACATAAATAAAATAACCACAATCCAGATATTTCCTCCACAAACATTCTCGTGGAAATTATTCCATTATCCAATGATGACGATGAAAACCATATATTGGCCCTAAATTAGTTCTTCTAATATTTCAGGAGTGAGTCATTTTTGAAGCGAATTTGCTTTGAAAAATATTTTACCAAGCTATTAGCAATCATGTAAATCCCTGTTGATGTTGTGAAGCCCAAATTCTGTAATGGATAGTGAAGCTTAGTTTTTATCAGTTTAGTGGTGTTGTTAACGGTATTGATGTACAAAAATTTCAAATTATTCGTCTGACAACATACAGGTTTAGAGTATACTGATCGGAAAAATAAACAATTTAAATCAATGAGTCTTTAATATTTTATGTATATCAATTCATAATGAATATTTGTAACGAGGGAATCAGATTTATTTTAGTTATTTCGTGTGCAGCATTTTTCTTAAATTGACGAAACTACGTGACTTAAGCTCGGAATTTATTCCGAGGACCCAATCTCAAGGTCCTGTTTACGGGTCTTTCTTAAATAAAGATATACAATTTTATTATAACTCGTTGTTAATTAGGAAAAATTTTTTCGTAGGTTTACAGAAAATCTTCACGGAATTTTGTTATTTATTTATTACTTAATTAATTAA
>NW_024003723.1:0-6100 GCF_014805625.2 Glossina fuscipes
ATTGTACGAATGATATCTCAAACAGGAGTTCAAAGTCTCATAGTAACGAGGAGGTAAAGCACCTTTACAACCGTACCCACCCAATCTGTGGATGGCGGCGTAGTCATAACAATTGATTTCTCCATCGTCATTACAATCCTGCTTGTAACGTGCCATATAGTTTTGTATGGTATTTGCAGCGCAATACGGATCATTTACACAGTTAGGAAAGGCTGGTAAAGCAAATAAAACAAAGCTATTTTAGGATATATTAAAATAAGGAGAATATATAGTTTTCCTTACCCTCTGGTAAATCGGGCGACTCATTACTTAAAGTCAATTTGCCGCCATCAACCCAATAGGCATAAGTAACACGGAAAAGGCCACAAGCACCGTAATTACAGATAGCCGTTTGATTACATCCACTTGTAGCTTCACATAAGCAACCCAAACATACATCAGTTACGGGATTTTCTAAAAATTTTATTAAATAGAAGGAAATCAATTCCGTTAATAATTATCAATAAGCATTTATTCAAATAATAATTGATAAGAATTTATACTCATTAATCCACATATCATATATACAAAAATTATCAATTCTAAGTAATTTCGTAATATTATTCGTAATATAATCTCAAACGATTTGAATAAAAATTCAATTTTCCAAAATTTTGTTTGAGGAGCACTTTTTAACCCACATCTCGTAAGCTTGCCTGGATTTTCCAGTTCTTCGCCTTCTCTCAGTTTTGTTTAACGTGATTTCTTGTTCTTACGTCAATTTCTTGTTTACTTACTTGCTTCCAATTGTGCGTTGGAACATAACATCGATGCCGTTAAGGAAATTATAACAACAAAAACAATAGAAAAGTGAGGTTTATTTTCCATACTTATTTCATTAGTAACCTTTTTAATTCTTGAACAAACCATTTATTCACTGCCGACAACTTTCGATCAATGCAACTGATTTTGTAAAGACAAATGATGAGTATGTTCTTTATCAAAGCTTTTATAAATGCTTTCCATATCAATACATATGCAGATATTGCATATTTCATTACGTCGAAGCTGTGCTCTGCACGCAAATATCAAACAAATATGCTATTTTTAGCTGTTCTATCGCCTACCTGAGGGAAGGAAAATTATCAAATCGTTAAGGATGAAATTTATAGAAAAACAAAGCAAAGTTGATTGATAATTTCTAAATCTAAAAAATTATATTATTGATCAGAGAATTCGCTCATGTGTTGTCTTTTAACATTTAAATGGCAAGCCGGTTGTACAAAATCCTGGCGGGCGGGAACCAATGAATAGCTGAAAGGCCACTCTCGCAGCATTATCGGAAATTTCGACAAAATTAATTTTTAAAAGAAGTTCTTTATATTTTTATACTTTATGCCACTAGTGGTACAAAGACGTACTAGATTTTCCAGGATATATGCAACATCCAGAAGAACTTGGGACAAACCAAACTTTTACTAAGCTTGTCTGTTTATCAGTCCGCCTTATATTTTTGTGTTCAACCTACATGCCGCACATTTTGAGATATATTGGTGAAATTTACATTGACAAGTTCTGGTTCAAGAACGAACCACGTCTTAATTTCCACATAACGCCTTACTTTGAACAGTCGTTCTAAGAAAGAAATGTAATTTTTGGAATTCCGCGACAAAAAATCCTTAACACTAATATTTCGGCATTTTAAATTGCTGTGAAAGTTTTGCAAAACTAGCTCCTTATCTCCTGCAAAAACTAACTCCTTATCTTCTGAAAAAGCCTAATTTTCAATACTTCTCGATGAATATTCGTTCTTAATAATAATTTGATATAAAAATTAACCTTACCAAACTCCACCACAAGATCTATTTTTTATATCACATCAGGTAAAGTAAGTAATGGTGGGCCATGGCCCACTATAATACCAACTTTGACGGCGTAAAGCTTGCAATGATTTTTTTAAACAAATGAAACCTTTTATTTTTCTGCAAAAATGAAAACTGTAAAATGTTAAGCCAATGTTAAAATGCGGCCTTACTCTGCAATATCATTAACTACAGTTTCCATCCTTGAGAACCTAACATAAACGAAAAATAACTTAACGTTTTTAGCTCTTTGCTAACTGACAACATGGAGGACTTGGAAGATTATATTTTCTGCCAATCGACGAAAAACTTGTTTAAGCAAGGGTTTTATAATTATTTCTATTGACATTATGGGATGGGATGAAGTTCTCAACGCGAGAGCAGCTTTCCAACGATGCTCTGACTATAGACTTTCGAGTTTCGCCATATTGCAGCGATGCATGGTTTTGTTATCTAATCATACGTTTCTATGTAACACAAAAAGTAGAATGTTATAGCAATCTAAGCAGGTGGGAAGATAAAAGAGGGAAAAAGAAAGAAGAGATAGAAACAATCCATTTTTTATTTTGAAGTGCCGAAGGCAAACTTTTCATCATCATCATAAAATTCACCTCTTATAGACTAGTTCCGGTGATATCTTCAATAAATACCAATCTGAGTTTGTATGGATACGAGAGGCGAGATACGCAAAAAAAAAGATACGATAATTTAAACCTATGGGAGGAAGGATTTTACCAACGAAAATTTAATTAGTCACCTATTAGAGAGGAGACCGAGAAAGAGATATATGGAAAAAGAGAAGATGTAGAAGGAGAGAGAGAGGGAGTGGAAATCCCACCTCTCATTTCTCTCATAGGCGTAGGATTTAAAACAAGAGATTGAAGAAAAAAAAGATTGAAGATTTTAAAAAAAGATTGAAGATTTTACGGCGTTGATTGTACGGTGCTGGTTATTGAACAGCCTCATTACATTTTTTTTATATATTTATGTTTCAATCTACCCAAGCAGATAATAAACAAATGCTATGGCAAGTAGGTAAGGAAGGTTGATGCCCCCAATGGGAAGAATAAAACAAAACAGATGTCGCGTTTAAACAAACTACTTTTTGAACGACTTTTTCAAATGAATTGATTATGAATATTTTTACAAATTTAATGTATGTTCAAGTGAAATAAATACTTTAATTAATCTTAAGTCACTTATTTAATTTTTTTTTTTTTTGAGCGCGAATCTAAAAAGTCAAATAAATATTGTTGCGGTGAATCGTTTCTGTCGTTATCAACAAGTAGCTCGCCTTGTTAATTATCTGCTTCCTGTTTTGCAACTTTTTAGTAAGAACCTAGACTTGGCTTCAAGCCGCTGCATCCGTTTTTCAACAGTATTCCGAAAAAAAACTCTGAAAAGAACTTGCGGTGATACCTGAAAGTGGTTTATTGAACAAGTTGGAATTTGCCATCATCTCTGATTCATGCAAATCTACAAAAAAAAAAATTTGTTACACAGCTAGTCTTTTTTTCACTATTGACGCTACGTTTTTACGTTTTATTTATGTTTTTTATGACCCTGGCAAGTATCATTACCTGCTTTGATCGTTCTAATATTCTTCGAGATCCATTAAATAAAGGACTGTTTGACAGGCAGTTACGAACTTTATATAAAAAGCACTTTTAAGGCTTTCGAAGAGATTTTAAATCTAAAGAAAGGTTTTCTACGTTTTAGTTTGCAAATATCTTCCCCTTCTGCTGGAGCCTCAAGCGTAATCCCAACTCCTTAGCATGTGGTATAGGTAAACCAGGCTTACAATAGTATCCGCCGAATGATATTTTCAAAAACAACAACAAACAAATTTAAAAAGAAAAAAATAATAAAGTTGTATGTTTAAGATTTGTCTCTGATCAATATAGAAAAATTATACATTATTTTGTTAATTGTACGAGCCAGGTTAAACACGAACGTTTTGTCATCAAAAGTGTAGGCACTCCCCAACAGCATTTGTCCAACATATTTTTATTAATTTCTGCCGTACGTTAAAAGTAATAGCTTCTCGTTTATTTTTCAGCCCCACTATATTACTTTTCATCAGTAACGTTATGCATGCTGATGAATGACGAAGTGGAAATAACTGGTGAAACAAATATATAGCTTATAGATAAGTAGAGGGACACCAACAAATACGATGATGAAAGGGAGTACCACAAAGGAAATGGTAGTTATTAAACTATGAAACAGAAACTAGAAACCAACCAGAAGAAAGGCCAACCAAGAAGAAGAAGGGCAAATAATCAGAGACCAACAAGAGTGCAGGGACTGCATTGCAGTGGAAATTTCAGTCGCACACAAGAAAGCCGGCCCTCAAAGCGGAAGTAAACGGCACGACAAATTTCGAGTGGAGAGTTTAGCAAAGAAACTAAAGACAACTACTCATCTTTAAACTCCAAGCCGCTGGGTTCCCTTTCTATTTATTGAAACGGTTAAGCTCTTATCAATTAAACAGCACAATAGATCGTTCAGGGTTTTGTTTAACTTCATTACCTCAAATGAATTCCCCGTGATGCCTGGTGTACCGCAAGATAGCCACTTAGGAACTATTTTATTTTATTTATACATTAATAATTTGCCCTCGGTGAATAAATCCAGCGAGGTCTTAATGTATGCTGATGATATAAAACTGTTTTCATCCTTTTCCGAATCACATCAATCGCAATCACATCAGCTTCAACGTCACTTGAATAATTTGGTTGCATGGTGCTCTTTAAATCTTCTGAAACTAAATCTAAATAAATATAAGAAGCTTTCTTTCTCAAGAAGAAAGTCATTCATTACTCAGCATTTCATTGATTCGCACAAGTTGGAGGGCGTCGATTCGTTCACAGGTTTAGGCGTTCTATTTGACCATAGGTTGTTTCAACTTCCACATTGAGCTCTCGATAAGCAAAGCTAGGTTCGCACTTGGTCCAAAGGTGGTCGAAAGAGCTTGACATTACGGAAAGGCTATATATGTGTTTGGTTAGACTTATACTCGAGTATGCCTCCGTCGTGTGGTCTCCTTTATATAAGTGCTTCGTAGGTTCAATTGAAACTGTTCAAAAGCAATTCTTGCTTTTTGTCCTTAGGAATTTGGGTTGGAATCCGATTGCCTTTCTTTCCACCTATAAAAATAGGTTGGTTCTGTTGTGCTTACCGTCTCTTGAGAAACGTAGATTTGTTCTTGGCGTTTCCTTCTTAATCAAAGTAATAAATGGTGCTATTGACTCGATTGCATTACTTGGTGTAATAAGCTTTAATGTCCCCCACCGGTTCTCTAGGCATTTTATCTTGATTAAGCTTAATCAATGTAAATACAAATATGAATTTTAACCCGCTCAGAGTTGTTTTCACAAAGCTAAATGACCCAGATTTACTTATGTGGTACTTAAACTAATACTTCATTCTTAATATCTAAATTTTTTAGATAAAATAATATTGTGTTGTTAACGTGTTAGTTGCCAAGCTTATGCATGTTTGCAATGGTTTAGGGGTTCACTTGCAACCTGGATCTGTTCTTCTTGCGGGTGTGCTTCTGTGCTAGCTGTGTACATGCTCTTTTTTATTTTTTCTTTCTTTTTCTCTCTTTTTATTTATTTGTACATGAATTGTTATTTTTAATTTTTTAATTTATTTTTAACTTACTTTGTTATTATTATTCTTCCTTTTTGTCTTCCCTTTCATTGTATACTAGTTTTTAAAACAATTGGTGTAATATTTTCTCTTAAGACGCACTGAATTCGACTGTAATTTTCTTTAGTTGAATTTCATGTATAAAAGGGTAAAATAAAATAAGTAAATAAAAAAAAAAAATGAAACCCTAAAAACATCGAAATTAAACATCGAGACAGAAAGAGCTACGGAAAATAGCCGAAACCGAAAAGCAGTAAACGCTTTTATGAAGCCCTAATGGAAAATTTTCAAAGTTTTTTTATAAAGCAGATATTTTCATTTTTTCTGCGCATATTCGCCATACTACTTGCAGCAATAGTATAGTGCCACTGTAGGCTACCGTTCGCTAGACGTTCGATAAAATTATTTATTTCTTCCTTTTCAACTTACAAATAAAATAGATTCGTTTATAACACTCTAAATGCATAGCTTTGACAACTATCGAGGAACAAACGGGAATTAAAAAAATAACAATAAGTCAATTTCTGGTGTTTTTTCTTCCGTGTTAGCATGTTATTATTATTATTATTATTATTATAACTTTAGACTAATGAAATAAATTC
>NW_024003724.1:0-2240 GCF_014805625.2 Glossina fuscipes
TGTTTTGCTTTTCTTATAATATTCTTAACATATATATATATATATATTTTTTTTTTTTTTTACTTATACTTTTCGATCTTTATATTATACCTGTTATATGTTATGAAACGTGTCATATTGTCAATGCATTGAATTTATGGCTTTTATATATAAATTAAATAAAAATAAATAAAAAAGATTGCCTTTCGGTACAACACTATAGAGGTAATAAGGCAGCAGTTTGCACTGGTGAAGCCAAGGTCATTCATGGGTTTCATTGCTAACTTCCTGCGATCAATCGACACGGATCTATAGCAACAACAACACAGTTAAGTTTCTTGTTATTTTTTTGTGTATATACACGTATTTTTTTTGTACACCACATAAAGTAGTATTTAAAATTAAAGAAAACTATAACGGTCTAGTAAGAGTAAAAGTGCCATGGTTCCGTGGAGTGGTGTGGGTTAATAGTGCGTTAATTAGACGATACAGAACGGCAAAGACATAACGGACAAACCAGTATACGTACTGGCTAACGAACGTACTACAAATGAAGCACAGAAAACCGACGATGGTGTAAACCAGGCGAATAATGCAACAAACTAACGGACGGACAAGGAGTATAGCAACATTGACTTGTGGTTATTTACATCTGTCAACTGGGTTAGTCAGGCCAATGTGGAAACTAGACAGCCCCAGCTCTTGACACTTACCAATTGAAACATATGTGAGGTAAATAACGTGATCAAAGCTAATGCAAAGAAGTTTTTACAAACTTTATACATAAGTGCACATGCACATATGCACATGTACACACATACGAGTTTTCACAAGATTTTGCCTATATATACCATACTAATTCAACATCTCTGCACAAACAACAATACAAATGATCAAAGTGTAATAAATATACACTTACCACAGACCAACGAGACTGATCACCTTAAGTTATGCTGAATGGATAAGAAACCTGTTGGTAATGGTTGATATCTGGGAGACTTGTTGTCGCAGAAGCCCTAAATTCAGATTAGTTTTTTTTACGTATTTAATTTCCTTTCTTCGTTATGTAGTTTAATTAAATAAGGGTTATGGCTTCATCAAAATGGAGAAGTGAAGTGTGCGATAAGATATCAAGAAGAAGAAGAAAGTAGTAACGGACGGGAAAATATACGAGCGGACTGCCGCACCAGTGAGAAAAAGGACGGAGAGCAGACGATGACATAAAGACAAACAAAATATGTGACTAAACAGACGGATAAGAGGTATCACTGCTCAAGTGTGCTCAAGTCTATGGTTCTGGTTGTAAGTGGTTAATGAATTATTTTTTTTATCTTATCAACTAGCCAGGTAATTTTATTTATTTATTTACTTCAAAATGGTTACAAAAAACGGCCCAACCAACAATTCCAAAAAACGTCCAAATAGACTAAAAGTTTAAACTTTGAGCTACAACTGCATAGAGAGATGCAAACTTATAATAATAGTGGTAATAATAATACTAATCCAAAAAAAAAAAAATTTATATTTAACTTTCTAGCGTTTATTCAGTTATTTATAACAGCTATGATTGGATAACTAAACATTGTATTTTCCTCTTCTTTTCCATCCCTGTTACACAACTGGTAGGGGTAGGAAATCTGGCAAAGCTGAATACAATTTCCTTACTTTTACTAGCTTTTGTTCCTCATTAAAACAACTTATGCTCTCTGTTAGCTTTTTAAATCATTTTAATTAACATTCTTTGCTCAATTATGACAATTTTATGTAAACATAGACGTCCATTGTTTATTTAAAATGATATACGGAAAATCTGTTGTCATTAACAATAACAATAACTATGAATGGATTGTCATTTGTTTATCACGAAACAAAAGAAAGGAGCTGCATCATTACATCGACGTTGAGAATGTATGAAAAATTGGGCGTTGGTTTATACATGAAAAATATAAAAATGTCAATTTCATGGAAATTTACATTAGCAGATATACAAGAATGTCAAAACAACTGGCATAATATCGGGCAGTAAATTTCTATTCAATTTCATGCCGCGGTTTAGTTGTCGGTCCCGCCGATACGATAGTCACCAAAAAAAAGTTTATATTTCTTGGGACGTTTTCGCCATGTTTGTGGCCATTATATTCTTACTTACTTGTACGCTTTAGTAGAGAGGAATTCTAATTGATTGAGAAAACAGCTACTTTCAAATTGGATTTGCTTAAGCTCGTTGTTTGCCGTGTTAACCTAGGATATAACATATCGAT
>NW_024003725.1:0-4691 GCF_014805625.2 Glossina fuscipes
TATACTAAAACCATAACCGGTACATGCTGATCATGTATAAATATTCCTTTTATCCAAATAGGTAATTATCCAGAATTACTTAAAAATGGAGTCAAAAAATTAATTGGTCAAACAAAAAGCAAGATTTATTGATGAATAATATAAAAGACGTTAATTGGCGAAAACATTGAAATAATCGCTCAAATCTATTACAAAAAAAAAAAAAAATTAACCATTGATATATGGGTATATTTAAAAGGAATTAAATGCCAACATTGCATAAGTGAAGATATGAGTGACAGCTGTTTCAAATTACATTTAACAAGGTGAAATCGAACATAAAAGAAGCAAAGGAAAGAGTTTTTAGCCGTGATTGTTCAAAAAATGAAATGCGAAATGTGTTAGGTGGTCAAACATCTTTTTAATTTCGTTGACTGAAATAAGGTTTCAGATAACGTAAAACCACAATTTTCAAGCTTCAGGCAATTGGAGAAGACGCCAATTTTTTTTTCTTTCCTTTTCTCCTGATTCAACAATTTATTGACGAAATTACAAATCAGATTAATTATAAATTTTATTCTAGAATCTCGAATGTACATTCGGCGTGACTAGGTAATTTGTATCATTAATTAACTGTTACACAATTGTCAACAATAGGTTAAGACATTTATAATAATTACACCATAATAAAATGTTTGTAAACTAATTATGTTGTTATGATGGCGAAGTAAGTGTACACTTAACACACTCACATTCACTACACATCCACCTACATCTTATATATTATAAAGATTCTATAGGGCAAAATTTCATTCTTGAACCCCCCCAATTTCGGCGAGCTAGACACATTTCAATAAGAGCCCATTGAGTATGCTATAGTATGCTACATACTAGCCGTAAAGACGCGTTTTGCCAGAAGCTGAAACGCCAAAAACGAACATATAAATCAATTTTATTCTTATTATTCATATGAGAATGTACCTTGCGTGCGACATCCACACCAACTTTACTTGGATTTTGTGTCGCAGAACAAACGCGTTCTATTTGCAGTTCACTTATTTCAAAGAAGAGCGGATTTAGTGAGCCAAGCTTGCGATTACTTAAGCGAAATTATTGCGTACATGCAGCAGAGTGCAATGAGTTCCCGTAGTGTGAGAACGAAATCTAACGGAGACTGAAACGCTTGCTCCCGCGGGTATTAGTAACGGATTTTCAGGAGGATTGTTGACTAGAGAAAATACTGCTTTATCTGTGAGATAACAACTTGATGCAATTACAATAACTTCAAGCGGTAAAGAAAGTTGCGTTTGCTTTGCCAGTGACGGATCAGCTAAAAAATAATCAACGAGTATAGGAGTGTCGGCCGGATTCGTGATTGTTACGACATACTCCTTTGTTTTATTTATTACTGTGATAGGCAGTACACCAGCACTACCCACTAATTGTGGCCATGCTAGTTCAATGATGAGATTGATTTGAAATTGAACTGAATCTTTCATGGCCATCATAAAATCGATATTCTGAAAGTACCATTTAAAGTGACGATACAATTCGGTCCGTCGTTTTAATTCGACTTCATCAAAATGAGGAATGTGAAGATTATTGCCTTCAAAATTGTTGAGAAACGTGACCACCTCATCTGTATAAGGAAATATGCAACAACGTGAACCGCATAAGAGGGCCGGTTCGAAATAAATTCGTCCAACAGTAGTAACTGTTTCAGGAGATATTTTGGAATCATATTTCTGGAAATCTTCAAATCGAAAACCCGGTTCCATAAAATTGATACTACGAATGTGCAAAGGATATTTGTAAATTGAATTCGGAAAAGCAAAGTTTACCTTGAAATAATATCGAAAAAAAGACGATTGCCATATTAATGAAGAAATTGCCTTCAAATTAATCGTAGTCTTTAATAAATTTAAAAAAAAAAAAAATGGCCGAATTGAATAAGACCTGTTTGTCTCCTAATAAGGCATAGACTTTCATATTTTTGCTAGGAATTTACGAAATTTTTCGCTAACGGTCTCCTATTACTTGTAATGCGTGCAGAAATAAATTTTTTCTCATACGTTTACACTCTTTAATATTATTACTCAATGAACAACTTATGTATTCATCGTCTGCACCGGGCTACCGCAAAGGAATTTTGCCAATTAATATAGCTGAAAGGATTTGCATATACACATTATAATATCTGGGACGGTTATAGAACTTTCAACACAAATGAAAATATAAAAATATGATTGATATAAGATGAATAAAATAAATATATGGTGAATAAATCATGTTTGCGTATAAAACAATGTTTAGAGCAAATCATTTTTATAATAAAACAAATAAAATAATTGTAGCTGTGGTAGCCTAGACCATCCTGACGTTATCCGAACTTTGAAAATAAGGTGTTAAGGTGTAATCGAAATAGTTTGTCCAAACTATAACAATCTTAATATATCCTTGTATCGTGTAGAGTATATAAAAATAGTAACTTTAAATGGTGAACGAAATCCATAGATCATAATGAAAGTTAGTCAACGGATGCAGCTAAGTCTTTCTCTATTAACGGTGTTATGATATGTAATACCGTGATTAAAAGTTTTACATTAACTTATGCTTAAACGGTGCGAATTTATAAATTAATTTATGAAACCCATTTATGCCGCTTGGCTGCTACAAATATCCCGTAATACGCATTTTCTATTCACCTCGTAGCCAAGTATATTTTATAAAAAAAAATTTAGTCAAACTCAAACGAATAATTAGATTTCTACTTGTGCAAAAACGGGAAAAATCGGCCATGCTCTTTGAATATATCGGGAAAACATTACAGGTTTGAAACATACAACTGAATTTAAAGATAGATTAACAAACAATGCACCAAACCGCTAAAATATCATTTGATTTCGCTATATATTTAAATATTTTCAATTCCAATTTGGGACCTCAAAGATTATATTGCAAAAATAGTTTATTTTCACGACTTTTTCAACGTTTTTTCCCAAAAAATTTTGATTGGTAGCAAAAAAATAAAACCACATAGATAATTAGTATAACAAGGAAAAGCTGCAGCTAAAGACAGCAATCACAAGAGAAACTTTGTAGACGATTTACGATAGGTACTACGAGGTACACTTATGATCAAAAAAGTTACTACTAACCTGACTGTTCGATACGTTGTCCCCTTTCTTGGTTGCTTTCAAATCGTGTTGTAAGCTGTTAAGGGGACTTCCAGAAATTTAATTTCCAAATGCACACTCGTTTGATGTAGTTCTGTTGGTTCCTCGGAATCCACAGTAAATTGATTGGCCTCCTTTTGGGCGATACCAGTCGACGCTGCAGTTGATTGAGTCGTTTTCTTTCCCTCAGGTGTCGGCGGCAGCGGAGGTGGCGTTGTCACCCTAACATCTTTATCTGTAGTGAAGTTCATGCCGAGAGGCAATCTAGAACTATCTTCGAACGTGTCTGTTTTTTCGGGCTTATCTAATTTCTGCATATCATCACAATCGTAAAATGCGAGCTGCTGTTTGTGTTTCAGCAATCCCATTAGTTTTTGCTAAAAATGACATTTTAAATAATTTCACATGAATATGACCTTTTTCATCAAAGCGATTTTTTCCTCTTTTTTCTTAGAAAATAAATTTTTTTGGGCAGTCTTCTCGAGCAGATCAAAACTTACAAATGGAGGTTGCGAAAATGAGCGATGACAATGAAAATTGCCGTTAAGTAACGCTTCTTGTTTTTGTTCCTTTTCATTAGTGTTGTTAAGCTGCAAATGCGTTATAGCGTTTTTTGTATTAAATTTTTACGATCTTAGAAGTGGCAACGCATTTGTAATAAAACAAATTAGCTTTTTTATATTGGAAAACGGCGTTTGTAGATTACGGGCAAGTTCGGAGGAATGAAAAGTTATGAAGGATTTGCTGGGATTTGATAAATGACCTTGGGATTAAAATTGGCAAAACACAATTGAGGAAGTGTCTTGTATGTACTAGATAAGCATAAACGTAATTATAAAATGATGTTCAAAATATAATGAGACTTATCGTGCCCCTAGGGATGACTGGTGGATTATCATTTATATTTTGGCAGCTTGTCGAGAAAAAGAACTGAAATTTTTGGTTTTTACTTTTAATTTGATCGCTATATTATTTTTAATTTGCTATATTTGAAAATGTGGCCAAATCGGCCGCAATTGAAACACAGTTTAACAGCAGGGATAAAATACTCCACTGGGACAACGCAGTAATTGAATTTGATATTTTTGGGGATTAATTTTCCTCAAAGTCAATGTTCATCCTGTTTTTAGCTCGTGACGCAAACGATCTCAACTTCGGAAATAGCAGAATTCAAAAAATCTTCCTCCTTAATTGAAGGAGGGTTATTTTTCACAAACCCGTATTTTTCAGTAGATTATTAAAATAAAAAAAGGAAGGAGGAAGCTAATGCCGAAAAAGAAACCCTAAACGTCGCATTGCAACGTACGAAGAACAGGTGGAACCCCAACATGATAGCGTGGTGCCGGACGTAGGAGAACTTCGGGAAGTCGTCAAGTGTTTGACGCCAGAAGACAAAATAGTGCAAATAACTTTCGACGAAGCGTTCACAAACAATCTGGCAGTGTTTTCGCGGAGGACCGATACGCTAATAGGATGCCAATACGCCGACGACAAACAGAAAGAAACCTACCTGTGCAAAACAATGCTTGTTTTCGG